>NW_024881514.1:1920000-1953679 GCF_019059575.1 Amphibalanus amphitrite
ATTGGTGGTCCCGGCTGCGACCGGGTCTGTTTGCAGAGCACACGAACAGGGACAGGGGGTGGGAGAAGCCAGCGGCTGAGGATGGCTACACGGCTGAGGGTCGCAACAAAGGCTGAGGATCGCTACATGGGCTGAGAGTCGCAACTAGCAATAAAGGCTGAGGATCGCTACATGGGCTGAGAGTCGCAACTCGCAACAAAGGCTGAGGATGGCTACATGGGCTGAGAGTCGCAACTCGCAACAAAGGCTGAGGATCGCTACATGGGCTGAGAGTCGCAACTCGCAACAAAGGCTGAGGATCGTTACATGGGCTGAGAGTCGCAACTCGCAGCAAAGGCTGAGGATCGCTACATGGGCTGAGAGTCGCAACTCGCAACAAAGGCTGAGGATGGCTACACGGACTGAGAGTCGCGGCAAAGGCTAAATGAGAACACAGATAGAGGGAGCGCGTGAATGAATAGGTATGGCAAGAGGATGATGGTGACTAAATGTACAGACTGGCGACCGGGGATTTCCAAAAAGGTTTAAGCTACACATTCACAAGCTACATATTGCGCGAGGGCTGAGTGTGGCTACTGACTACCTAGTCTAGAGGAGGACCAGCAGACAGTCCAGTGGCGGTGACTTTAAAATACGAAGTCAGGTCTTGTAGGAGGTTTGGGATCCAAACCCTCCGTTTTTCATCACACTGAAGTTAAAAACGTATATGTAATGCCCAGATGCTTTGTTACTGTTACGAGTGTTTGTAAAGCCAGAGCTTTGATGAAGTGACCGACGAATTGGTATTATGCAGAGCTACGTTTATTTAATCTGAGCTGATGTAGATAAGAAGAAATACGTTTTTCCGTCAGTGATAATGCTCAACATCCGTGGCCTTTAGCTAGCAAACATTACAAGGAATATGTGCCTTCCACAGAACAAAAAACAAGTTTGCCATAAACAAGAACATAAATGGATATCATAAGCGGGCTATGATTGTGAAATGTGATAAAGGTAATCTCGTAAGTATTGGCTGGAATTGTATCCACATCGACAACTACCGTGATTAGGTAAATCAATTTGCTGTTCCACATGACCTATGGGGAGCTGTTACTGTATATAAGATTTTTCGCCCCGGCTAATCATCGCAACTGCAAGCCGCTTCTAATCCCAACACCAAAACAAACGATACGCCGAGTAAATACACCCGGCAGTCTCCTTCCTTCCGCAAACAATTCGGTCGCAGTCCGGGCGTTTCAATTGGGTGCTTTCAGCCGGCCCAGTGCGCCGCAGATGGTCGCGCCCATCGCCGACCGGCAGCGGCGAAACCGAACCGCGACGTCGCCGACGTCGCACTCGACGAATCTCGCCGAGCAAAAATGTTATTTGATTCGCCGCTGCGATCGCCGGGCTGCGACCGGCGGCGGATGGGCCGCTGCCGGTCCGATATACCGCTGGTGAAGCCGGGGAGAGCCGCAAGTCCCCGGGGATCTGGCGGAGAGCCGCGGCAAACGTTCGCTACTTTGGGGATCTGGATTGGCTGGGCGCGGAGTGGATCGGCGGGGAAACGAGCACAGGGTCAGGGCTGGAGAGGGAGCGCAGCATTCGAGAGGGGTAGTTCACACATACACCAATCAACAGTACACACAGAGCCCCACCAAATAACCGTCTGACAGAGCTCCGATTGACGGGCGATCGACTGAGGGTGGGCGGGGCCTTCCAATCACCGGCGGCACGGGCGGCGGACCGACGACGCGGCCCTGTGCGTCCCGACACAGGGACGGTGGCGCTCCTCAGGGAGTGGGGGGGGGGGGGCGAATCAATACCGCACGGGTGGGGTCTTCAGGAGCCGCCTCACCTGTCAGGAGCGGACGCTAATGGGCAACTCTGAGAAGCCACTGCGGCAGAGTGGTCCAGGGAGACGACAAGCGCGTCTCGGCAGACCGCGACATAGCGGAGGACAGAAGAGAACATGCCATCGAGCACAAAAGGAGGAAAGTGAGCTAAAGTCAAATTTCTA
Organism: Amphibalanus amphitrite; assembly: GCF_019059575.1. Classification (NCBI taxonomy): domain Eukaryota; kingdom Metazoa; phylum Arthropoda; class Thecostraca; order Balanomorpha; family Balanidae; genus Amphibalanus; species Amphibalanus amphitrite. The sequence goes on from NW_024881514.1 coordinate 1,922,000, forward strand.
CAAAGTACTCGTAGTAATCAAACGTCACTCATGCAGCATGAAAGATTTGAGCGTGCAATAAAAATGAAGAGATATAATGAAAGAATGGAGAAACAGACAAAGCTGTCATCAAACCATGCCTGTCATCCGTCGGAATCTTTGAAAGAATCATCTAACTTTTGGGCTAACTTTGCGTTGGACATCCTTCGGCCCGTAAGCGTGGCCGCTGGGTTGTTGACAATGCCGCTGAAGAAGCTCAGACGTAGTGGATTCGGTGTGTGGATGGTGGTTTTGCCGACTGAGCTGTGTGAAAATAACGAATAGCGTTCAGCCCAGTGGCTCGGAATAATCCTGTATGTACCTATCGTCCAAATGGAAACGCAATCGCCATCCACGTAAAAACATTTTCTTCACTCATATAAAAATACATTCCATGTCTATTGATGGCAGATCACAACTACAAATACAGATCTTCTTAGTTCTTTCGCTTTGGGCTCGATTTATTGGAATCATTTTTGGAATCACTTTTGGTCAGTCGATAACTGTTGAAGCGAATCACGATACAGCAAAGCTGCTTGCGGCGTATTTTATATTTTGGTGGCGAGCACAAACCAGACACGCTAGAAGTGGGTGGTCAACAGCTTTTTGTCTTAAAGAAATTCATTTCATTTATGCTTTATATCAGGTAAAACAGTTGATGGAGGATCATAAGACTAATATATCGATGCATTCCACCCATCCTTTTATATTACATTAGGTTTCCACTTCTTGCTCCCGGATATGACACAAATATAACCCACACGAAAGTGCACCAATCTCTGAGATCAGGTATATTACTGAGTAGATAAGTCAGTCAGCAAGTGCTGTGTTTGGGAAAAAGGGACATTGACGATGTTGTGCCAGGTGCAGGGAGTGCTGGTGACTGTGGTGCCGTTGGTGCAGAGCTGTGCTGTGAGGTCAGGTCAGGTCAGGTCGGGTGACCGCGCCGACCACAGCTGCTGACTGAGCAGTCTGAGGCGGCGGTGGCGGCCGGGCAGTGCTCCCGCCCCGCCTGCGGCGGCTAGTACCTATCAGCGGCAGTCTGTCCGAGTTGGTCGGAAGCACATCGTGAGCTACGAGCGAGAAAACGATCAGCGAGAGGAGAATGGTGATACCTGCAACACGGCACAGGCGCCCAGTGAGGCGGGCCGCGCACCGCCGGCGAATGGCCCGGAGCGCGCCGGTTACGGCCCCCTCCGACTGCCAGCGGCTCTGGGGCGCAGCACCAAACGCCGCCGAGACACCGCCGAGCATGCAGTAAAACCGACAACTAGCTTCCAACGGCATACAATGAAACGAAATGAAAAGAACAGCCGACTGCCACTTAGTACATTACTCGGCTGCCGCACACAACAGATCGCACGGTCAGAGAGCACATGACAGATAAATGCACCAAGGAAATAAAAGCTAGCATATCTAAACGTGTTAGCGCATAAGGTGCAAGTTAAAAAATCACAATGCAATGGAGAAAAGTGTTCTGAGATTCGATTCCACAGGACCTTAGGATATTGATAACGGATGCTGGTGTAGTAGGAAATAAAATACCCTTTCGGTTGAGGTTGAGTGGCTGGATGTTTGGGATGTAGGCATTATTAATCACCCTTTATTTTCTGTTTACGAAATCTTGTTCCGGGGTACTCATCACGAGGCACATGCAGGTTTGGAGGATCTTGTAGCTGGTATAAGCTCACGTTTGTGTAGCTGCGGCTCGCAGAGGGCTGGTAAGGCCGGGATATCAAACAAACCGTTATATGGAAGAGCGCCGTCAAATCATGCAGCAGGATCAAACGACAGGAGCAAGCGGCTGAAAATCCCGTTCAAACCAGGCGAAAAGAGCCATGAGCCGGCTGTCAGCAAAACAAAGAACTCGTCCAAGTGCCCCGATTGAACTCAATCCAAAATAAAGAAACAAACATAACAACAATAAGCGAAGGATCCCACCCAGGAAATGGTGCTAAAAACGAGAAGGAAAGAAGGAAGAAAACGATAAAAGCCGGTGTTTTGGGCGCTCGTGGGATGCCCTTGGGTTGCCGGCCTCCCGGTGGCGTTCGAGCCAGCATACCTATCAGAGGCACGGCGTCGCTGGTGTTCGGCATCATGGCAGCGACCAGGTTCAAGAACACGGTCAGAGAGAGTAGAATCGTCACTCCTGCAACGAGACACGGTCCCCGGTGGAGGTAGAGGCGGCAGCGGCGACGGCATACCCACCAGGCAGGGCAGGGCGACAGCGCGCGCGGGCGGGGGCGGCGGCGGCGGCGGGGGCGGGGGCGGCGGCGGGGGCGGGGGCGGCGGCGGGGGCGGGGGCGGCGGCAGGGCTGGTGGTAGTCTGGTGCTGTGTGTTCCTGCGTGGTGGTCTAGCTCCGTCTGACGCTCACACAAACCTAGCGCACAAGACGACACTGAGCGGGCGGCATGCGATCGTGCCTACCTATCAGGGGCACAGCCTCTGAGGTTTCTGGCATCATTTCGGTGGTGATGTTTAAGAAGAACGTCAGAGAAAGCAGAATGGTCACCTCTGTCGGAGAGCCAGAAACGGTGACACGTCATTCCGGGCGGCGCGGTGGGGAGCGGCGGGCCATGCGGCGCTCACTGCTGCGCGAGTGGAGTCCGGGGACAGCCAGTCGGTCATACACAGTCAGTCGCAAGCTTTACAGGTTAGGGCATGGTTATATTTCGGCAGTCAGCTGTATAAGAGACAAACATGTTTATTTTTTTAAGATACCACGTAAAAACACATTGCAATAAAAGCCTGGTAAGCTTGATTGCCAGAGCCACGGGCTTATATGCAGCGGAAAAAGTTTGGCAAAAGTTCTAAATGAAGACCTAATTTGCACGTAGATGGACTTTTTTAATCATTGTTGCGCTGCTCCAGGCCTACCAATTTATGGCACCATCAGGAAATAACAAATATTCTATTATCGCAGCCATGTTGTTGATTTACGACTGAAATATACCCATACATCTCTGAGAAGCCTGGGTCAACATATTCCTGAGAGCCATGCTGTGATTTAAGTGGCAGCTGGCCAAAATCACCCTTCATAAATTGTCCACTCTATCTGGCGAATGAGAAAACTTTATATCTATTTATTAAGAACACCCAAAAGCAACATCAGCAACGAAGTGTTAAAAAGTATTACAGCATTAAACTATTGCTTACTTTTTGCCCAAAAAGACGGTTAACACAACAGGAATCTGTAACTTATTTAGCATTGAACTCATCTTAGTTGACAATGCCATATCGGTAGCGTTTAAACTGACGTTTACTTTATATAAGCTTTTAGAAACATGCATGCTAAATTCTAGTTATTTATCAATTAAGTAGTTATTTATTCATTTATCAAGAAGTAATGTTAAAAGGAAAATCACCATTCTTAACAAAGAACATGCACAGGCTTTCTCCGTCGAACAACAGCTGATACCATTTTATGTCTGGTGGAAGTCGTTACATGCTGCAAAGATTAATTGAAATTTCACAATGCAAGAACGTATTTTTCTTAAAAAAAATGTTCTTAAACGTCTCAGAGCATTCGTACTAAAAGTACAAAGATTCGTTCGTTAAAGAAAGGTACAATAGTATAAAAATAAAATAGTCGTGTATTTGAAAACAAAACCGAGGCATGTCCCTATAATCATTTGGTGGTCAGTTTGAGATCCTTCAAAGTGGTCCAAATAAAACGGTGTGGCCTGCCATGTTCGACGGAGAGTTTTTCAATGTGTGATGTATGTGGGTTGTCATCGCATGCAACATAAACATGCGAGAAAGCAGCAAGCCATGCTATTGGTAGTATTTCAAGGTCCGATTACGAGCATGAACATGCTGGAAAGTTGGGGCCTATGTTAAGCAGACCAATTTTTTAGGAATCATTGAGACTTTTCGTTGATACAGTGCTTACTGAGTTAAAAAACTGTCCCTTAATGCCAAATTCCGCTTTCATTAGAACATATTAGAGCTAGTTGAATCGGTCGTAGAACTGTTAGACAATTTCAATTAGTTTTAATATACCTAGCTTTATTTACTAATTATGTAGCATCTCAAATATCGAGCCGAAACCCGACACATGTCTGTCGCGCACCTGTGCCGAAGTGAAGCCAGGGTCGCTGCAGCAACAGCTTCCAAATGCCTATCGGCCGATTGGACTTTTCGCCGGCACTGGGTCGGGGCCAGGCGTTCTCCGAAAGGGCTGCGTCTCTTCACGCACCACTCAACCGCAGCTCTGCCGAGATCAATGTGCAGAAGTGGTCTGTTTTCCGCAATGTCGCCAAAACAGCTCGCCGCGGGAAGTCAAGAGGCAGCTGCTTCGGACGCCCAGCCCCCCATTGTGCCTCTCAGACAGCGACCTCCCTGGGCCACTGCTATCGGCACCCAGTCAGCGGCAGGGCCGATATTTCAACCCAGCGGGGCGGTGATTCGGCCTTGGAGCTCCACTAAAAACGCTCGCCAGATAAACAGTGGCTGTCTTTATTTTGATTCCTTTAGACTGTTCGAAACTGCCACATGGTTCATGTGATATGCAATTCTATAAAATGATTCCATTCGCAAACTATTCGTAATGTCACCAGGACCCGGCAATAACATTTGAATTATTAAACATTCGAAACTTATGGTGACATGAAACGAGTAGTCCTTAATGACGATTCTCAATTTAAACACGAAAAGTCTCAATGAAAATAAAACAACCCTCTCTCGGATAGGCGTTTGTTAGCTGCAGACAGGCTGAGTGCGTGCATGCCATACCGGTTACTGTCCAACATTCACAGCGTGCCATTTAGTTCAGCAGTTTATTGATGCCAGGATGTCTGCAGAAAGCGTTCGTGAATAGCTCAACGGCCTTTATAGTGGATGAAAATGTGAAGATAGAGCGATGCGCGACGGAACAATGGGGCCATACATTTACGTGGTGATTCTGTTACGACTATCTGAAAGAGTTATGGTGAGAGTGCGCCTAGAAATGTACGCCTTGTCATTTTGAATGAGAATCGTAGGTAGTTTAAAAATAAGCTGTAATTGGCATTAAATGAACAGCTCATGCTTATATACCAAATTCAATTTGAGAGAGGAATGTGATATAGCTCATAACTTGCAACAATCAAACAACGTCAACGGACATTTATTGTGGCAATCATGAGCTGCATCTTTGAATCAAGTATTCAAGACAAAATAATTAAGTTAATCCAAGGGCTGTTACTCAGCAGAGCGCATTCTGTTGACACCGGCGTGTGTTCTGTACGGCCCACTCGCTCGCTGCTAAAGTGGTTCTGGTGTGAGACTGGGAGCCTGTTAGCCCGCGTGGCTCCGGCTGAAGTGTGGGGTTTCATCCTAGGCCGTGTCGGACTGTGTCATTGGAAATGTCACGACTGTGTCGGAGTGTCAGAAGCGATGTCAGGACTGTGTCGGCCCGTGTCATTGGAAGTGTTGGGACTGTGTCGGGCGGTGTCGTCTAACAGACCAGCACGCGAGCACGAACACTGGTGGGCACACTGCGCTCAGCGGCGTTAGAGACGAGCTCTGCAGACTATCGTCTGTTTAGTCACTGCGCAGACACACATACAGACAAGTCAGCAGACATTTCAGACGGACGGACGGACACTTGATCACACCAGCTCAGGCCGCCAAGCCACAAACCGGGGCAGTTCCAACTATCCTACAATTTTTAGATTACTTAGCTGATCATCGTTTCCTTTTGATCGCGACTGCCCAAAACCGATTGGGATAATCTGAATTAGTTCTTTGACAGGTGCTGCATTTTTGGTATTGCATATTCCTGGTTTATAAAGCTTTCGTAGAGCGCGGTTCTCGCATGCCATTTGAATACTTGGAAGAAAGAAGTTTGACCAGTAGGTCATTACTGAATAATCGATAGTCGGAAAGAATGGCAAAATCAATGAAAATCAGATGGAACAGTAACCTTTTGCTCATAACTAAAAAAGCTAAAGAACAAATCCATTTGGATTTGTTTTTAGCTAGCTTTAGTTATGAGCAAAAGGTTACTATTCCATCTGATTTCCATTATAATCATAATCATGCTCCAAAAAGCGTTTCACACCATTCAAAATCAATGAAGAAACAAATAAAACAAAACGATATCATCATTAGGTTAAAAAATGGTTTGGGTGCGAAAAATGAGATGGGAAAGAGAGCATATAAAGGGACGAGAGGAATGATAAGGAGGGATAGAGGGGATAGCGTAAAGAGAGGCAGAGAGTGAGAGCGAGAGCAAAAGATGAAGAGAAAGCGGGAAAGAGCGAGAGCGAACGAGTGAGTGAGTGAGTGAGTGAGTGAGTGAGTGAGAGAGGAAGAGAGAGAGTGAGCGAGAGAGAAAGGGAGAGAGAGAGAAAGGGAGAGAGAGAGAGAGAGAGAGAGAGAGAGAGAGAGAGAGAGAGAGAGAGAGAGAGAGAGAGAGAGAGAGAGAGAGAGAGAGATAGAGAGAGAGAGAGAGAGAGAGAGAGAGAGAGAGAGAGAGAGAGAGAGAGAGAGAGAGAGAGAGAGAGAGAGAGAGAGAGAGAGAGAGCGACCGAGAGCGAGAGCGAAGGAGCGAAAGACAGAATCGCGGCGCTGTCTGGCCGCCCAACTGGAAGGCTGTGGCGGCGCCGACGTTAGCCTAATTACTCAGTGACGAAGGACGGAAAACGTCGGGCGGTGATGGGCGGCAAGAGACGTGATGGGATTACGTGGCAGACCGACGGATCAGCTGACGGGCCCACCAACGACCTCGTCCGCGGATAGGGCGCAGTAAAAACCCGGCGAGAAACACTACATGGAAGCCAGCGGGCCGACGGGGTGCCGGCAAAAAAGCAGCGGCAAGGGAGACAGGTAAGAAGACGGATCGAGGATGGGGAGAAAAGGAGAAAAATACATAGACGAATGGTGACAGGAACTGGAGAGGAAGGGAGAGGAGAGTAAAAAAGAGAAGAGGGTGAATGACGGACGCCTGAGAGCAGGGTCAGAGGGTGAGAGGGTGTCCGTCGGCCGTACGCTGACGGCAGCCAGTGAATTGGAAGGGTAATGGTCTCGGTGTTTTGGCCGGCCAGCCGATGGTCACCGCACCACCGACCGACCGGCAGCCCAGACACTCTGACGTAGGAGAATCCCCTCAAAGGCACCGGAGCAGTGTCAGCAGCAGAAGGGGTGTGGTCCAGCGGGGCTTCTCTGATTGACACGTGTCGCTCTTGTAAGAGAGCGGGTACAGCGTACCGCTTCCTCCGCAGAACCGTTGATTAGATTACACTTGTTTATAGGACTGTGGGGGCGGGTTTAATGCACCTGATTTTCCAGACATTACTTCTAGGCTAGTATGGGAAAAGCCAGGCCATTCAGTGTACTGTCTGTTTGATGGCCGGCTGCAGCTTCGCGTCGGCCAAATCTTCACCCAATCGCAGGCTGACGAAGGGACCGATTGACCTCTCCTTTAGCAGACTGCACCCAAGGGTCCCGAGCTATCACTTCATTCAGACTACCGGCGTTTGCGGCTTGGCGCTCTGAGCATGGCGGGCGTCTGGCATCGCTACCGTTCCGTTATTTAGTGAGCGTGCGTTCAGGTGTTCAGCTTTTAGCAGTCATCTTTGATCGACCGACCCTAAGCCCGATAAATCCATTTCGGCAGCCGAGACAGCGACCGGATCGCCACCAATTATCACAGCGCAATCACCAGGGTCTGTCACAGAGTACAACAAACTAATATCACGGAAAATAATTCCAAAATAACAAAAGTGCGACCCATGACACGCGAGCAGGCACCGGTCGGGACCTCGTACCGGCTCGGCCATTTGCTGACGCTGCTTTATGATCACGCCGACGGGTTACGGCGTCATTCGTCAGCTCCGCCGGGCTCCGATGGCATCGGCAGTGACGGTGTCGCGCGCGCCGATATGTAATAACCGCGGCGGAGCGACGCGACCGCCCAGGAAAGAAGGGAAGGCGTGCCGTGTACTGGTCCGGCACGCGGCTCAGTGGAGCTGGCTGCTCTCCTATTGACGGCCGATTTTAACTGTGTGAGAAGATATGAATTGCATCAAGTATTAAAATCAAAATGATTACATCAAAATGAAGAACAAATATTTTTCGAAGCTTGAAAACACATATGTAGTTATTAAAGCAATGTTGAATGACTTAATTCAAAATATTCTTCCGCTGGCAGAACCAACTGGCTGTTTCCAAAAACGGTGCGAGGTCTCGATCGGTCAATGCTCTCGGTTTCGGTCAGTGCTCAATGATGGTCTCAATGAGCGCCCCTGCCAAACGCCGCGCTCCCCGGGCCACTGTCTCGGCTGCTTATACCGACCTGAGGCGGCGCCGCATTCGTCGTTCGCCTCCTCCAGCGGGTTTGAGTGGCTGTGATTTACCGATATTCAGAAGTATTGGACAAATTCGGCCCGGCTATGGTCGCAACCGCTATTGTGGGTTGATACATTCATGGATTTTACGAGCCCGTGCGGGTTTACGACTTCCCGCTTTGAATAACCTTTGCATAGAGAAGTGAATTGAGAGAATGAGTTACTTGGCTGCCGTTTGTAGGATAAGAAATGTTCCTGAAATATCCTGAAACAATATTTATTCGATAGACAAACGGATGACGTTCAAATTTCTGTGCAATAATAAACAATATCGGTTGAAATTTTTAACTGAACTGATACTTGTGTTCGTTCCACTTCATCCAACAGGGAAAGATAGAAAATTGCTGGGCCCAGTTGTCTTATGAGACGTTTGATATTAGTTCTTTTTCTAGCCTCTAGATATATTGGAACGTTTTATTAACTTCTACCAGCAACAGGCAATCGAACCGATTTTCAGTGATAACTGAAAATCGGTCATGACAAGCTGGACGGTGGGCACCGTCTGCGATGCGTTTAGAAATGACAATATTTCCGAGTCAATTCAACAGCCACAGGGACGCCGGCGGGAGGCGGTGACAGGCGAGACGCCGCCCCAGGCCCATGTGTCTCACCCTGCCCCGAGGCACGTCGCAAAGGTCACGGCGGAGCCGGCGACCGGACTTACCTAGCGTGAGTTTCTCTCCGGAGTCGGGAGGGAGCGTGAAGCCCAGCAGGGCCATGGAGGATATGAGGACACAGGGGATGATGAGGGTGGAGAAGTAGTACAGCGTTCTCCGGCGAATCTGTATCGTGAACGTGATGTCCACGTAGGGCGTCGGACAGCATTCGTACACTATCACATTCCGCTTTCCCGGTAAACCTGGAACACAAATATATGGTAGTCAAGGCACATTGGTCTGATATTAGGGAGGAAGTAATAGCTGACTTTGCAAATAATGAAACTGATCGGTAATTTATGCATAAAATAATAATATATACTGGAGTTAAAATTGCCCGTTGAAATTACCTATTGCAATCCCGTTGACTGTTGAGTTACATAAGATCAAAGATACACCATAAAGAGTTGCACATAAACACCTCTATTTACTAATTTTATTTTCAAAAGTTTTGCTGAAACGGTTTTCTATGATGTGTGATTTCTCTCGTTTTAAGGATTCTAGCACAAAAGTGAATATAAAGGAGGCCAGGATCATTCAATTTCCGTTGTTGAGCGGCAAACAACCTTGTTTGCGGGAGAAGTGCTAATTTGCACAGTCTGGAACGGCTTCAAACATTTCCGAGAGTTGACTTCGCTTCTCACCCGTGGTTTTCGGCAGCAAATAACGTCGTTCAAAAGGAACTTTGTTCTTTTATCTGGCGTCCTTCACCAAAAGGGTTCTAGAACTCGGTTCGAGCCCTGCGGTACAGCATAACGTCCAGGCGCCTATCTTACTGCCATCTGGCGGCCGTTTAGTAAGCTCCCCGACTGCGTCCACTGTGCAGACTGGGTGTTCCACTAAATAAACGTAGCATTGAGACTGCAGGCCTGTGCTGCAGTCGACAGTCGTCATTATTGCTGGTGGAATTATGAGTCACGAATTTTATTGATTTTACACTTGAAAGTAGGCAATGGGAAATGGACAATAATGGGAGATAATGAACATGTCATACATTTGTGTTTCACACCGTACTGGTAACCCAAAAATTGCAAAACAGAAACTGTATGACTCACGGGAAATACAAGTTCTCGATATAGCGTGCTAAATCCGGCTCATCTAGCGTGTAGTGGGGTCTGATGGCAGGATCCCGTGACCGGACCCCTATCGCCGTGCCGTCTCGGGTGGCCGACGCCGCGCCGCTCCAGCTCAGCACGCTCACGCACCGTGTCGAGCGCCGCTCCGCAGAACTAGCCCCGTTCCGGCCGACCTCCGCCGGCTGATTGCCCGCTGAACGATCGAGCGCTGTCCGTCGCCGAGAGTGGAACGGACACGGGAGGAACGCAGGATGGACACGGAATGAACACGGAACGGACACGGAACGGATACGGAACGGACACGGAACGTTCAACGGACACGGAACGGACACGAGAGTGACGGATGAACAGCCAGTAATGAGACGTCTCTTTGAACAGGGATCCTAAACCGAGACCCTGCCACTAATATGGTCAAATCAGCACACACATCAATGACCATTTTTAACCGATGGATGAGACAGGATGTAACGAAGATAGACGGACTGAACAGACACGTAGCCAACAGGGAATGGTCTCGACCACGGACCTTCCCGCTCGCCGCCCGGGGAACGGGTGCCGACGTCTGTATCGACCGCCGGGATCCTTGTTGACCGTGCAGAGGCGCTGTTCGACATACCAATGCCGACATGTTGTTGCGGCGCCTGCAGACGGCGCGTCGGTCCGTCTGGTTCACAGCGGAGCAGATGAGCACACATACGGGCGTATGGAGGCGGGTCCCGCGGGAGCCGCGCGGCTTTGAGCCTGTTACCAGCCAGCGCTGGCCCGCCGGTGTTTTGAGCAGCGAGCGATCAGCGAAATGCTGCAGCTGCATAAAAAAAAACTGTGTGGGGAGCTTCTCTGAAAATATGCGGTGTGGGTATTCGCTATGTGATATTAGATTCTGCGTGGATATCGTGCGCTGCATAACAAGAAAACACACGCCTTTTAGTATTGTGAATTCACGACAGGGTTGTTTACATGGCAGATATTGAGCTTTAATTCTAAGCAAACTGCCATTTGATTTGTTCTTAGAGATGAAATCCTTTACCTATCAACTTTCGATTAGCGTTTTGCATCATACAGCCCTACTGCCTAACGCCATCCTCATTCCCTTTAATATGCAGCTGATAAATAATATCATTCCAGGGCCTCGTCTAACATGTTAACTGGGGGGTGGGGGGCAATTGCCTCCCCAGTCAAGCGGATTGCCCCCTCCCAGTTACCAATGTCCCCCCCAGTTAAAGCTTGAGCTTTTTCACAAAATTAGCTTTTCACAAAATTTTCCACGAAATTGGCCCTGCCACTCAATCAAACGCCAAACACAGAGGAGAGAAGTGTGTTTATCACAATCTGGTGGGGCAATGTGAGGAGGTAACAAACTAATCTATCTACTATACTATTTGTGAAATGAAACTCTGTCTGTCTGTCTGTTTGCACCGTGCAGAGGGGTGCTTTGACGCCGTGCACAGGTCAAACGGTGCGGTCGATGGGGCTGAAATTTTCGCAGGGTGTTGATGACGTCACGCGCACGTGCAGTGCCGAGGTTCGAGTCCCGGGGGGTGGATGGGTCGCACGTGGCACGCGCTGGAAAAATGTGCTTTTTCTTCAAATTTTGCTGGACTCTCAAGCTTGCTTCAAGGCATCGGCAGACGGGTTTGATGAACTTTGCAACTAAAATGCATGACGATCGGCGGCGGGTGCCTCTCATTTACGGATTGGCAGCTTATTTATTTTGATAAACAGAGGCGAATGAAGATGTTGATTTTCGTTAAATAAAAACAGTTTTCAATGTGCTTAACCGAATGCACCACGTTTGCCACAATGCGTCACATTTGCCTCAGGGCGTCATTTTTGCCGCAAATTGCACAACGTTGTCAAATATGGTCCGATAAAGGTGCAATTCGGTGGAAGGATGCATGATTAAACGACAGGTACAAATGCACCGCGTTTGCCGCAATGCACCACATTTGTCACAAGGCGCCATTTTCGACCGAATACGATTAAGAACAATGGAATGCCACGATAAGGAGCAGGGTTAGGAACACTTTTTTAGTTCATCAGTTTATATGATAATCTGTGACCTCACATGACCCAGTGGTAGTGGTGATAGTGAAGTGGTAGTAGTATTGGTAGGAGTAGCGGTAGGGGTAGTCGTAGTATTAGGGGTAGTGGTAGGGGTAGTGTTAGGGGTAGTAGTAGGGGTAGTGGTAGGGGTAGTAGTAGGGGTAGTAGTAGGGGTAGTGGTAGGGGTAGTGGTAGGGGCAGTGGTAGGGGTAGGGGTAGTAATAGGGGTAGGGGTAGTGGTAGGGGTAGTGGTAGGGGTAGTGGTAGTGGTAGTGGTAGAGGTAGTAGTAGGGGTAGTAGTAAGGGTAGTAGTAGGGGTAGTAGTAGGGGTAGTAGTAGGGGTAGTGGTAGGGGTAGTAGTAGGGGTAGTGGTAGGGGTAGTGGTAGGGGTAGTGGTAGGAGTAGTTGTATGGGTAGAAGTAGTAGAAGTGTGGTACAGGCCGATCCAATGTGACGTGGTGACCTATACGACCTGGCCTGACCGAAGGTGACCTGGCCTGACCCAGTGTGACCAGGGATGGCCAACTTGACCTGACTTGACCCCGTATGACCCAAATTTCATACAACTTAGCCTTCAGAATAGTTCTTATGTTCAAAATTTTCCTCTACACGCTTCCGTCCATATCTCTGCTTCCAGACGACAGATCAGTTTAAATCAAACACCATTCGAAAGCAAATTGACTGCTCCCGCATTTTATGGCTACGCCGCGAAGCAAGTGGCGCAGCCGCTTGTCTACTATACTATTTGTAGACTGAAACTCTGTCTTTCTGTGTGTGTGTTTGCACCGTGCAGAGAGGTGCTTTGACGCCGTGCGCAGGCCAAACGGTGCGGTCGATGAGGCTGAAATTTTCGCACAGTGTTGATGACGTCACGGGCACGTGCAGTGGCGTGTTTCGGGTCTCGGGGTGTGGATGGTTCGCACGTGGCACGCGCTGGAAAAAGGCGCATTTCTTCACAAATTTGCTTAGTCTTCAAGGCATCGGCAGCCGGGTTTGATGGACTTTGCAACTAAAATGCATGACGATCGGCGGCGGGTGCCTCTCATTTGCAGATTGGCCAAGTTATTTATTTTGATAAACAGAGGCGAATGAAGGTGTTGATTTTCGGTAAATAAAGACAGTTTTCAATGCGCTTAACCGAATGCACCACGTTTGCCACAATGCGTCACATTTGCCTCAGGGCGTCATTTTTGCCGCAAATTGCACAACGTTGTCAAATATGGTCCGATAAAGGTGCAATTCGGTGGAAGGATGCATGATTTGACGACAGGTACAAATGCACTGCGTTTGCCGCAATGCGCCACATTTGTCACAAGGCGTCATTTTCGACCGAATACGATTAAGAACAATGGAATGCCACGAGAAGGAGCAGGGCTAGGAACACATTTTTTAGTTCATCAGTTTATATGATAATCTGTGACCTCACATGACCCAGTGGTAGTGGTGGTAGTGTAGTGGTAGTAGTATTGGTAGAAGTAGCGGTAGGGGTAGGGGTAGTATTAGGGGTAGTGTTAGGGGTAGTGTTAGGGGTAGTAGTAGGGGTAGTGGTAGGGGTAGTAGTAGGGGTAGTAGTAGGGATAGTGGTAAGGGTAGGGGTAGGGGTAGGGGTAGGGGTAGTAGTAGGGGGTAGTGGTAGGGTAGTAGTAGGGGCAGTGGTGGTGGTAGGGGTAGTGGTAGGGGTAGTGGTAGGGGTAGGGGTAGGGGTAGGGGTAGGGGTAGTGGTAGGGGTAGTGGTAGGAGTAGTTGTATGAGTAGAAGTAGTAGAAGTGTGGTATGTATGTATGTATGTATGTATTTACGATCATGGGCGATCCACACATGGCGTGGCGATTACTGCCCAGAGTCTGTGTCGGGTATATGCATGCAGGAACAAAGATCAGTCAAACAACAACAACACACACACACACGCACATACAGGAAGACTATATGCACGATTTCTAACATACCGTGTACTTATATACAAGACGAGTGCCTAATTCAGGTTATCACGATGGTCTATCGTTTTTCCACAGAGACTTGACAGCGCGTGCGAATTTAGAGGGTGGCAGCTGTGAAAGTTCGGGAGGTAGGTCGTTTAGGAGCGCGGCGGCACGGTAACTGAAACGCCGCTTACCGGTTTCTAGTCGGGGACGCTGGAGCTGGAGAAGGTTATCCTGACGTGTATTTCTATCCCTGGTTGAGGAGTCCCGGTTTCTGGCAAACATAGAGGCAAGTGCTACCGGTTCGCCGTAGTGTATCGCCTTACGTGCAGTGGCCATAGTTTGAAGTTTGTACATATATTCGGGCGGCATCCAGTTGAGTTTCTCGCGCAGGTCAGTGACGTGGTCGAATTTGCGGCGGCCAAAAATAACTCGAGTAGCGAAGTTCAGGATCTTTTGGAGTCGATTCAGGTTCTTTTTTGTTCCATTTCCGTAAACTGAGAGGCAGTAATTTACTCGGGAGATGACTAAAGCTGTAACAATGGTTTTGATGACCCCATCGGGAAGACAGTGCCGCACATGGGAGAGGCCGATGAGCAGGCCCATACACCTCCGGCTGAGCTCGGATACATGGGCTTCCCAGGTCAGACAGCTGTCAAAGACCACGCCGAGGTTTCCTGCCTGCGCACATACAGGCCGATCCAATGTGACGTGGTGACCTATACGACCTGGCCTGACCGAAGGTGACCTGGCCTGACCCAGTGTGACCGGGGATGGCCAACTTGACCTGACTTGACCCCATATGACCCAAATTTCATCCAACTAAGTTATTATGTTCAAAATTTTCCTCTGCACGTTTCCGTCCATATCTCTGCTTACAGACGACAGATCAATTCAAATCAAACACCATTCGAAAGCAAATTGGCTGCTGCCGCATTTTATGGCTACGCCGCGAAGCAAGTGGCGCAGCCGCTTGTCTAACTTACTATTTAAACAGGATCCATCTGTCTGTTTGTTTGTCTGTCCGCCACACCGTGTAGTGGGTTCAATTTAGCCGGCCTACAGGACAGACGGTATATCGTAGGGGGTTGAAATTTGCACACCTTCTAGGTGACAGAGCGGGTCAGCGCCTTTTCTAGGTTCCGACTCGCTGGGGTGCACGGTTCGCGCGTGGGGCGCGCCGGAAGAACGCCACTGAAATTTTGATCGGTTCGTAGATCTTCATTGAGAGCCGGGGTCGAAGAACTTTGTGGACTAAATGCATGCCGATCGGCGGCGAGTGCCTCGCATTGGCGGATCGGCAAGTTATTAATTTGAATGAAAAGTGGCGAGAGAACGTGTTGATTGTCGCTAAATGGGTACAGTTTGTGATAGGAATTTACAAATGCACCGCGTTTGCCGCAATGCGTCACATTGGTCACAGGGCGTCATTTTTGCCGCAAATCGCACAGTTTTGTCAAATATGGTCCGATATGGGTGCAATTTGGTGCCAAGATGCATACTCAGCCAACAGGTTCAGATGCGCCGCGTTTGTCGCAATGCGCCACATATGCCACAAAGCGCCATTTCCGACAAATTAGATTAAGCGTAATGGAATGGCACAAATAGGAGCAGGGCTGGGAACACTTTAGGTATGGTTTTTTAATACTTATTAGATCCAATTGGTCTGTGACATGCCATGACCAAGCGGTGTTGGTATGGGTAGGGGTTGGGGTAGGGGTAGGGGTAGGGGTAGTGGTAGGGGTAGTGGTAGGGGTAGTGGTAGGGGTAGGGTAGGGGTAGGGTAGGGGTAGGGTAGGGGTAGGGGTAGGAGTAGTAGTAGGGGTAGGGGTAGTAGTAGGGGTAGGGGTAGTAGTAGGGGTAGTGGTAGGAGCAGTGGTAGGGGTAGTGGTAGAGGTAGGGGTAGTGGTAGGAGTAGTAGTAGGGGTAGGGGTAGTGGTAGGGGTAGGGGTAGTAGTAGGGGTAGGGGTAGTAGTAGGGGTAGTAGTAGGGGTAGTGGTAGGGGTAGGAGTATGAGTAGTGGTAAATGTAGTGGTAGGGGTAGGGGTAGTGGTAGGAGTAGTGGTAGGGGTAGTGGTAGAGGTAGGGGTAGGGGTAGGGATAGTGGTGGAGGCAAAAGTAGAACAGTGGCCCGGGCTGATCCCATCGGACGAGAGGTCCTGGCCTGACGCAAAGTCACCGGGGCTGACCCCTTCGACCCGTCTTGACCCCGTATCACCCAAATTTCATCCAACAAAGCCTTCAGAACAGTTTTTTAATTCTCTTCACATTTCCGTCCATATCTATGCTTCTAGACGACACATCGATTTGATTCGAACACCATTCGAAAGCAAATTGGCTGGTGCCGCAATTTTTTCCTACCACGCAGCAAAGCAAGTGGCGCAGCCGCTTCTATACTACTATTTGAACAGGATCCATCTGTCTGTTTGTTTGTCCGCCACGCCGTGTAGTGGGTTCAATTTAGCCGGCCTACAGGGCAGACGGTACGGCGCAGGGGGCTGAAATTTGCACACCTTATAGGTGACAGAGCGGGTCAGCGCCTTTTCTAGGTTTCGGCTCGCTGGGGTGCACGGTTCGCGCGTGGGGCGCGCTGGAAGAACGCCAATGAAATTTTGATCGGTTCTTATATCTTCATTGAGAGCCGGGGTCGACAAACTTTGTGAGCTAAATGCATGCCGATCGGTGGCGGGTGCCTCGCATTGGCGGATCGGCAAGTTTTAATTTGAATAAAAAGTGGCGAGAGATTGTGTAGATTTTCATTCAATGGGAATAGTTTGTGATACGAGTTTGCAAATGCACCGCGCTTGCCGCAATGCGTCACATTGGTCACAGGGCGTCATCTTCGTCGCAAATCGCACAGTTTTGTCAAATATAGTCCGATATGGGTGCAATTTGGTGCCAAGATGCATGCTCAATCGCCGGGTGAAAATGCGCCGCGTTTGTCGCAATGCGCCACATATGCCACAAGGCGTCATTTCCGACAAATACGATTAAACGTAATGGAATGGCACGAATAGGGGCAGGGCTGGGAACACTTTAAGTCTGATATTTTAGTACTGATTGGATCCAATTATTCTGTGACCTGACATGACCCAGCGGTGTTGGTAGGGGTAGGGGTAGGGGTAGTGGTAGGGGTAGGGGTAGGGTAGGGGTAGGGGTAGTGGTAGGAGTAGTAGTAGGGGTAGGGGTAGTGGTAGGGGTAGTAGTAGTGGTAGGGGTAGTAGTAGGGGTAGTGGTAGGGGTAGGGGTAGGTGTAGTGGTAGTGGTGGGGGTAGTAGTAGGGGTAGTGGTAGGGGTAGGAGTATGGGTAGTGGTAGGGGTAGGGGTAGTGGTAGGGGTAGGGGTAGGGGTAGGGGTAGGGGTAGGGGTAGTGGTGGAGGCAAAAGCAGAACAGTGTCCCGCCCGGGCTGATCCCAGCTGACGAGAGGTGACCTATGTGACCTGGCCTGACCCAAAGTGACCGGGGCTGACCCCTTTGACGGGTCTTGACCCCGCATCACCCAAATTTCATCCAACAACGCCCTCAGAACAGTTCTTTTTTAAATTCTCTTCACATTTCTGTCCATATCTATGCTTCTAGACGACACATCGATTTGAATCGAACTCCATTCGAAAGCAAATTGGCTGGTGCCGCAATTTTTCCTACCACGCAGCAAAGCAAGTGGCGCAGCCGCTTGTCTATATTACTATTTGAGGAGGGCGTAGTTTCTGTCTATTACGAAGGTCGCGACATGGTGCTACGTAGCGCGGGTTACAGATCACACCGTTGCACCTACCGCGCTGAAATTTGCGCAAGTTATAGAACAAGGATGGACAACGTGCCTTTAAGCGGTCTCGGCTCGATCGGATCGATAGCGAGCGCGTGGCGCGTGCCCAAAAAGTGCAAATTCGCGTCATAGACTTTACATGTATAAATCGGCTGGCAAAAACGGGCGAAAATGGCTAAATTTGCCCGACACGGGTCCGTTCCCCGTGCAATATCTCGGTAGCCGTGCGCCCGATCGGCACGGGGAAAACAGCATCGTGTAGAGAATCGAACGGGCAATCGAATAGTGTGCGGTGCAGGGGTGGCACGCGCCACGTGGAAGTGTGAGGGCAATTTCATTTCAAAAAGTGCCATTTTAAACGGATTTTGGATTTTATTTTATTTTCCCGTGACCATCAGACTGAGAGAGTTGAAACAACGTCAATTGCCAAGAGAAATGTACCGCCTCTCATGGAAAAATTGTGGACAGCTAATTGATCAAAAACAATGTGGAAAAATCGCTGAATTAAAATGGTATTTGTCCATAATGTGCCACTAAAAAGATACACGGGATTTGCTGCTTAACCTGATACGCTTGACAATTGAAAATGCTATCATTAGAAAGAGCTTTCAATTCTCTCCAAGATCCAATCATCACGTTTGCATGACAAGCAACAGTATTCTTAAAAATATAAATGTTTCGAACCTCTGCAAAACGATTTTTAGCGAAAATTACCTACGCCTTTCATTTGTCATAAAACTACGCACCTAAATTATAAAACACATTTGACAGATTCTGAAGTGGAAAGCATGCTTATCAGACACGGGCACCTCGATGCGGTGGATATTTTTTCCAAACCAAAACGTTTAGCCGTCAAAAAGCAATCGACCGAAATGGATAGATAACCCAACCGACACAAGAACAACCAAACACCCGCCGATCGAAAATGCCCCTTTTCGCGTTGCGTAGCACGCGGGTCACCCTAGTATTAACCCTATTCCTGGCGGGGGGGGGCCTCAGGAGCCCCCCCTGAGGTTTTTTGGTTATTTCTCCCAAACGCGTTGAGCTAGGAAGCTCAAATTTTCTGACTTTTCCTAAAAGGCTTCTACGCAACATGTCTGAAAATTTTGAGTTGATCTGACCTCAGGTCAGGTCACCAGAGGCGGTTTGGTGACCCTACCTCAGAAAAGTTTGCAATCACGCCAGAGCTAGAGTTTTTGACCGATCAATTTCTTCTCTTCAGGCTTTAGTTAGGGTACCAGTATGTGCAATTTGTTTATCTCGGAATTTTGATATCGGTGACCTAAGGTCAGGTCAGTTTCGCGACCTCCCCATTATAAGTCAATGGGGGAAAATCAACTCCCTGTTTTTACCACTAAAACGGGTCGGAATGGCCCCATATACCATACATGACTTCATATACGATCAACCTTCACTACCTTGAGGTCTGTTTTGCTGTTGGGCAGCTGTGAGGTCATGTGACGTCATCAAAGGTCACCAAAGGTTTTTGGCCAATAACTCCGTACAGGAACAAGATACAGACGCGTGGATGGTCTCATTGTGTTCAGCTTGTCAAGACGCATCGAATGATATACATGATGACCTCGAGGTCACGTGACCTGAGGTCAACCTTTGACCTTGACCTTTCGAGGTCAACATATATGTCATTCGATGCGGATTGACGTGAGGATCACGATGATGCCCTTAGTTTGTTCCTATCTTGACTAATTCGAAAGTTATTCGAGAAAAACTCTCTCCATATCTAGCGCCGCCATTTTGACTTTTTCGACCCCTGTGACGTCATCTTTGACCTGACCTGAAAATGACCTTTGTAAAAATTGTAGACCTTGTCCATGCGTATCCGATGCCGTTTACCGCTTGTCGCTATCTTGCTTCGTTCTCGAGATCTCAGGGGGGGGGGGGCCGAATCGGCCCCCCCCGCCAGTTTCTTGTCCCGGCGGAGCCCGCCAGGAATAGGGTTAAAGCATGACTCGGGTGGGTGGCCTATGTTTTTCTCTTAAAAAAAAAGCATGGTGTCAAGGTTCTGACGAAAAATAAGTAGCCTAAACGCGGTGAGAAAACAGGATTTGTGGGTACCCTAGGCTTGGCTCCTTCAGTCTCTTGCCCCCACCCCCACCCCAGTGAAAATTCCATAGACGAGGCCCTGTCTCATTGGTACTGATAACTAGCTTATTGCTATCGATAATGTAGTTAAATATGCTCCTTGCTTTCTGGCTAAGTGATTTGCGCAATGAATGATTAGTTCAAAAATTAAGCCTTTTTCGTTGTAATTGCAGCATAAAACATTACAGTTCCAATTCTATATTCGATTTTCCAAAGCATAATGAAAACAATCTCTAACCACTTAGCTGATGGCCGATTATATCTCAGGATAAGCCTCTGAGCTAAGCTCGCTCGCGATGAGGAATGGTTCTCCAGCCCCGCCGCTCTCTGCGGGGCCATAATTGCACGGCTGATACCGGGGAGAGGCGGGCCAGCGGCGGCCGGCGGCGACCGCGTGCAAAATTCAGGGGACCGCCCTCAGTGCGAGCCTCCAGAGAGTGCCGGCGCGGCGGCAAGCCAGTCAGCCGGGCGGCGCTCGGCGGACGGGGCTGAGGTGCGGCCGTCACTGATTGGGATTTAGGGCCGATCCCAGGGCGGCCGGCGCCTCCTCGGTTCTCAGAGGTGATCAGCGCCCGCCGCCAGAAACACGGCTGTGACCGCCAAACGGTCAGTGAGGTCGAGAGTGGCGCCAATGGGAGAAGTAGCCGCGAGTCAGACTTGATAGATAAACGGTTACGGCGTGTAATACCACCACACAGAACATCTGAGGAACTGAGTTTGCTCCAATGCATTTATTAGTTTACAACAATCCTCCCAGACTCAGTGAACGCATGACAACTTTGCAAACGGCCGTTTCATGGTAATTGCCACAATGTTGCATTACAATTTGTATGTACACTTCTGTGAACTTTGAAACACAATAGCCACAGCTCACTGCACTATTGCATCATGAACACCCAACTAAAATATTACCAAGTAAAAAAGTTGTGGGTTCGTTCACGAAAAGCAGTGAAAGAAAAATATTCTTAGAGGGAGAATGAGGTGGGGCAATGAGGTAAAGAAGTAAACAAGGGAGGAGAGAAAAGAGAAATAAAAGGGAAGGAAATGAATAATTTTTCAAGAGAAAGGGAGAGAGTGGAGAAGCGGAGTGCGCCTGGTAGGGTGCATTAACCACTACCGGTGTGATTACAGAAGGTCGGCCGGAGCACTCCCCTTCCCGGGAGTTCCGACCCTGAGACAAACTCATTACCGAGCTGCTCGCCGGAGCCGGCTGCCCTTCCACTAATGAACGGGCCTGCAGTGGGAGCGGCTCGGCGCCGAGACTGCGCCCCGTGACCTGGACAGCTGGCAGTGGAGCAGTCAGAGGAGCGACAGAGGAGAGACAGACGGGAGGCGGAGGAGAGTCAGAGGGGGACAGACGGGAGGCGGAGGAGAGTCAGACGGGAGACAGACGGGAGACGGAGGAGAGACAGAGGGGAGACAGACGGGAGGCGGAGGAGAGTCAGAGGGGGACAGACGGGAGACGGAGGGGAGACAGACGGGAGACAGACGGGAGACAGACGGGAGACAGACGGGAGACAGAGGGGAGACAGAAGGGAGACAGACGGGAGACGGAGGGGAGCTGGTGGAGCGACTGACGAGACCAGAGCTGTAACAGGTATGGATGGGAGCTGGCTCAGAGTCAGAGGTACAAAGGCAGTGTCCCAGAGGTGAGCTGACGGTGAGCCAGAGGCAAGCTCAGAAGGACAGCTGGAGTTAATGCCTGTCGAAAGCATCGATTACAAGTACTGATGGAAAGATCAATCAGTGATCACTTACAGTTTTGCCTACTTTTTGTCAGCGAAGTTACTCTGTGACACAAAGAGCGCGGCATTAGAAGCTTCGTGCACTTCAGTTATCTAGAGAATGTACGCTGGTATTTCGTGGTTCGGAAGCTAGTTTCAGCCATCGCAAAATTAAGCAACACCCGCACATCATCATGGACCTGAGAGCAATAGCGTGTCGACTACGTTTTTCCGCGCAGCCTGTTGACCGTCGTGGCGCGACGGCGGCAAATATGGCGCGCGGGCGGCGGCCAAAAACAGCGGCTCGGCGCGGCGCGGCGGCCAAAAACAGCGGCTCGGCGCGGCGCGGCGCGGCGCGGCGCGGCTCGGCGCGGCGCGGCGCGGCGCGGCGCGGCGCGCCGACGGCCTCTGGTCGATGCTGCAAACACCACGGTCGGGAATCCCAAGCGTCCGAGCTGGCCGGCGGGCGGCCGCGCGCGCCGGAGATGGGAGCGTAGATCACCGTCTGCCGGGCGGCGGCGCCGAGCAGCCGCGTTACCGGCACTCAGGGTTGTATACCAATCAAGTCGATTGAATTGATTGATTTGTTTCAACGCGTATTTTGAGTTGATTGGATTGAGTCGATTGACTTTTCGAGATGACTGGTTGACTGACTCGTTTGACTTTAGCGACTGGTTGACTGATTTGATTCCCGAAAATTAGAGTGACTCGTATGATTGAGTCGATTGAATGGAAAGTTCAAATAAGTTTTAGTTGACAAAAAATAATGACACCAATTGATGACACCAAAGATCACAAAACTACACTGAAAACTGCTTGTCATCACAACTGCAATATGGGGTAGATGGCCAAGTAAAGAAGAGGGCCTAAACAACATGAACAGCCAACGTTGACTTTCAACTGCAATAACTCAGTTATTGCAACTGCAATAACTGAACTGCTCCAATCCTGGTGATAGAGCCTGGCGATGCACCTACCTTCCTTTCTGCACTCAGCAGGAAACTTTTTTTTTTTTAAATCCAGATGATAAAGTGCAAGGCCCTATATACTAATAAAGTGTGATTAATTAATAATTAACATCTCCACATCTCCTCAGAAACAACCCACTGAACTCTATAAATATCTGAAACCCCTACAAAAATAACTGAAACAAAAGCGCCGTTTTCGTCTCGCTGATTACGTTTACGTACAATTGATAGCTACTTTGCTGCATTGTTTAATTTGCAGCAGAATGTTTGTTGATCCTTTTCTCCTGAGAGCCTAAGCATAACATATTTAATATATTTCATTTTCCTTAAAATATTTTACCGAATATTATTAAGTGTTTTATTTCAAATGAAATAATAATTAAAACGAAATTGGTGCTGTACAACCGATTTATTTTATGATGATCTACCATACTACATGATAATCAATGACGTCATCTTACCGCAAAGTCAAAAGAAGTAGAATAAGGATTTATAAAAGCTTAGCATACTTATTGGCAAAACCAAACGTTTTCGTTGTTTCGCAGTCGCGCCGTGCCGTTTTCCCAAAGTCCCTGTCCTCTCCATTTCCTTTTAATTAATCCTCATCCCTATCCCCCAGTCCTAACAGTCTCAAATTGTATTGCAATAAAATGTTTTGAATTCTTCACATAGGTACCTAACATTGACATGCCACGTCCAGAATCGTGGACCGCTAAATGCTTCAAATCTCTTCCTTCCCAATCTGACAACATCCCATGTCTCAAATGCACATTGTGTGGAATGATTTTTCAGGCTGCCCGTCAGTCTCTGACTCTGTCTAACCGAAACCGTCACATGCATGATGCAGGTAAGATATTTATTTCTATTTCCCTATGGTTAATATGTTATTGATGCATATCATCCATTAAAATAGACATGATGTAGGGTAAATGGCCAAATCACGAACACTACCAAAATCCGAGCAGCCAACTTTCAACTGCAATACCTATCTGATATTGAGTGTAAATGGAGTAGGAATATGGCCAAAATTAAATTGACAACTTTTAGGTGAAAGGTGGTGATTTGGGTTAAGGGGCGAGTCAACTACTGGGCCATTTTGCACCCAATAAATGACACTTCTGCTCCAATTCTACCCATTGAACCTCAATATCATGATCCACCTGTCCATCACTAGGTATCCTTCCTTATTACATAGAAAGGTTGAATGCCATGGCAATTTATAATTTTAAATGACAATATTTTTATGTTTCTTCTGTAGGTAGGTAGGTAGGTAGGTAGGTACACCAGACTGCTATGGACACTTTTCCAAGTTGGTGGGGCAAAAAAACCTAATGTATGTCTTGGTTTGAGTCGTTTGATTGAGTTGATTGATTTCTTTCATTGTCGCGTTTGAGTCGATTGAATCAATTCCCGAAAACTGCTCTGACTTGATTGATTTGATTGGTTTCCCAAATTTGTCGTGATTGAATTGATTGCTATTGATTGAGTCGTATACAACCCTGCCGGCACTAGAACGCCGCATTACCCGACCACCACCGCATCAGGGCAGCTGGCTGGACGTTTAAACGGAGCCCACTTCACCGTCAACTTCGGATAATGTGCTGCGGAATTTATTGAATCGAATTTATCTTTTTTACTTAGAAGGCATTCTTAGAAGACTTATTCAATGACGATGGTGTAGTTTGCTTTCCTGCTGTAAAACGAATTTGGCACTTCTCCCTTGAAGTTACCGTACATTATCACCGTACATTATTCACCGGAATTATTCAAACTGGTGACAGCAACCCGTGAGCATGTGTAAAGTGTCGTTAGGCAATTTTTGTTTTCATAAATTGCACACTTCGAAAAAAAACTATCAGAACAGATTTGCGAGAGCAAGACATTTTAACGTTGAGTAGGGAAGCTGGTGCCCATTTAACCTTTCTTCGAAGCAATTTCATTTTAATTGGATGAGGCTTTGAAACAATTCAGCCACCCGCTTAGACCTAAGAAATATGTTGATCTCATAATAACACTTACAAAGTGGTTGCAGGATCTGGCCAAAGATATTGAGGCACAACATAGCAGTGGTGAAGATAAACTTGCTGTGTTGTAACTTGACTTCAAATG
Source organism: Amphibalanus amphitrite (assembly GCF_019059575.1). NCBI lineage: Eukaryota > Metazoa > Arthropoda > Thecostraca > Balanomorpha > Balanidae > Amphibalanus > Amphibalanus amphitrite. Next base: position 1,946,714 of record NW_024881514.1, read on the forward strand.
CTAGCAGCTTGGATCAGTACAATGGTGATTTGAGATTTCATCATAAGTTAACTCTTGAGGCGCCCTTAACCCCGCGGTCTCAATACATTTCTAAGACGCTTCTACGCCCTATTTAGCGCTAATGGCTCGTATCACACCTTCGTAAGCGAATCTGCCGCGACTCTAGAGATTTTCAGTGACATATTCAGCATATGCTTTACGCGAGCCTGCTTAAGAGATCTCTCACGCGAAATGGAATAAGTTGCGATGTTTTGCGATAATAATTTGCGATAAAGGTTTGGTCGCATTAAGTTTGCGCTCATCCTGCTGTCATGTATACAAACAATTAACCCGCGCCGTGCTGGGGGCGTTTTTACGCCCCTCCCCCTCAGGCTTTTCGCAAACATCTAAAAACGGCGGCGTGCCGCCGTGTTTGGTACACCTGTTCACACATCTTTTCCGCACATTTTGTGAAAATTTAAGACCCGGGTCCTTCATGGTCAGGTCACCAGGCCACGTCAAGTGATCTTAACTCAGAAAAAGTTCAAAGGTACACCGAATGAACAACCACTTTGAAACTTTCAGCGATTGATAAGACTAAGAGTAACATTATGAGTAAAATGTATATCTCGGATCTTTTTTATATGTGTGACCTAAGGTCAGGTCAATTTTGCGACCTCTATTAAAAGTCAACAATAGAAAATTGAAATACCCCTCTTTTGGACGAATGTCGTTCTATGCCCTCTCAAACATCGGTTCATAGGTACACATGACACCCTGAATCGGAAAAATGCACCTGTGACCCCTCTGTGCGCCCTTGAGGTCATCTCAGGTCATGAAAGGTCACCAGCAGCTTTATTACTATAACTTTTGATTTAGACGTGCTAGAGCTTTGAAAACGCGTCCAGATGAGTTCAGCTCGACGAAACGGATCGACTGGTATGCAACACGACCCTTCCCGGTTAGGTCATGACCTCGACCTGAGGACGACTTTTCACAATGACCTTACAAGGTCAGCTTATAGTTCGTTCGACGCGTCTCGACGAGAGAAACACGATGCTTGCAGAAGTAATGTTGTGGCTCTCTTGAGTCAGCAGTTATTACGGAAAAACCTTGTTTTTGTGAAAACTGCTATTTTTATAGTTTTTGCGCTCTGGAGGCTAAACCGTTGACCTGAGGTCAAATCTGAGAACAAAACGCAGAAAGGTCTGTAAAAGTGCTATCGAATGCGCTCTTCTGCGGTGCTGTAGCTCTATTGGTTCCCGATTTAGCCGTTGGCATTTTCCAAAATTGTTGAAATAGGCTAAAATTGACCTTTGATGACCTCTGGTGACCTGACCTTTGACCTGACCTAAAAAATGACCGAAGTCATTATTTTTGACGCTCTTTAGATTGCCGCTTACCGCTTGTCATTACGTGGCCCAGGAGCCGAGTTAGACAGGGGGAGGGCGTGAAAACGCCCCCCCCCCCGCAGCACGACACGGAAAACTTGGGCAACCAGCACGGCGTGGGTTAAAACAAATAGTTGATCACATCTTGACGCTTGTCAACTTACCTAAAAGATCCCACTCCCCGTTGGGTATAAAGCTAGAAGTATCACCTTCCTCTCCACTCATCACCAAATCCAACTGAAATAAACAAACGCATATGTTAGTGCTGTTGAGTGTCAGAGAGGGAGGGCGGGAAGAGAAAGGAGACAAGATACAGACAGACAGAGAGACAGACCGATAGACAGGCCGACAAACAGACCGATAGACAGACAGACAGACAGACAGACAGACAGACAGACAGACAGACAGACAGACAGACAGACAGACTGACAGACATACTGCAATTGACTGACTGATATGCCATACGAAACACGAACACAACGCAAAGTGTTATGCACACTACTTGTCTTATATATACTTCAGAAGTTTAAATAATTTTGATATTTGTCGTTTCCTACATAGTGAATTAATTATATTCCCTGCGTAAGCGCCTAGTGCACACCGTAACGAGAGACTAGAGTCTTTACCAGTATCGTAAAAAAATGGGCCGTTGTTGACCATGCCAAAATAATTCAATGACGGGACGGGACATTCTGAACACTCGTAGAGTGCCTGCATGCGGTTTAATTTTTGTATTCATGCTGTGCTCCTCTGCTTCATTTTGAGGTTACGATTAGTGCCATTAAACGGGGCACAATTTAACGCACCAGTTGTTTCCGAAATTTAACTAACAAAACGGTTTTCGTATAAAAGACATTGACAACTACCATTGAATTCCTTTTTAGATGTCTTCCTTGAAAATTGCCCTACTTTTACAAGAGACAAACGTATCGACTTACTGTCAGTGAGGAATGGGAAAGAGAAGGGAGCTAACTGGGCCAGTGTTCGCCCCATTAAAGCTCTGTGCGTCAGTCCATTAGCCATCCGTCGGCGCCCATTACAGAGCGGCTACTCTGTGTTTTGTGCGATGAGTTACGTCGCCAGAGCGACCATCATGATGGCGGCTTTTACGTCCACTATTTATGGAGATTCCCCTGTGAGGGGAAGAAGTCTACGGAGCAGATCGGTTACCGCTTCAGTGGCGCCGCTGTTCCGCTCGAGGTGAGCTGCCACGGATATGGCAGTATTAAGGGCGACAGGCGAGATCCGTTTCCGTCAAATGTGGCATCGTAGCCCTATTACCCGGATATTGAATTCAATGTAATCTTGTTGCAATAAAACGACATCAATCTGACCGTCAGTGATAAGTGGGATGCTTTCTTGTCTTTCTTCGTACCTGTTTTCGATGCCCATGCCCCAATTAAGCGTGTGTCTATCCGTAACCCGACTGCTCCTCCCGTCTCCGTCGCCACTCGAGATCTCATGTCCCAACGTCGCGCTGCGCTCCGCCATTTAGGCCGCAACTCGAGCGAGTACAAAACCCTTAACCGCTCTGTCCGGGCGGCTTTGCGTCGCGACCGGCGGGTGGAACTACAGAGGGAAATCGGGGAACGGGGCCCCAACAAAGTTTGGCAATGTATCAGGTCGGTGGTTGCCGGTAAGAAGGATGGTCCTGATGTTCAGCCTGACCTATCTGCCAATGACTTAAATTCTTTCTTTGTATCCGTCGGTCCTCGTGTCGCTGCCGAGATCCGAGCCCAAAACGCACCTACCGATTTGAATGTACGTCTTACCCGTGTTGGCGCATGCAGTTTTCAACTTCGAGAAATCACACTTGCCGAGCTTGAGCGGACGATTTTCAGTATGCGTAGCTCGGGTGCTTGCGGTACCGACAGTGTCTGCGTTCGCATGCTGAAAGCCGGATTCCGAGCTATTGGTGGCGTCATCCTGCATATTATCAATACCTGCTTAATTCAATCCGACATCCCCGATTCATGGAAACATTCCATAGTTCACCCTCTGTTCAAATCCGGCAATCCTTCAGACCCCGCAAACTTCCGGCCCATTTCCCTGGTTCCTGTAATCATGAAAGTGGTTGAGCGCATTGTCCATCAGCAGCTCTACATCTACCTCTCTCACAATCACCTGCTGGCATCCTCACAGCACGGCTTCCGCCCCTGGCACTCTACTGAAACCGCGTTGTTGTCCGTCACTGAACGCATCCTGGCCGCCACCGACAGGGGGGAGATCTCAATGCTATGCCTTCTCGACCTTAGTAAATGTTTTGACGTGATAGACCACGAGCTTCTGATGCAAAAACTTATGCTGCACGTTATCGAAATTTCCTGGTTCGCCGCCTATCTTCATGGACACACCCAGAGCGTGTCGTTGAAAAATGGGTCCGGAAGTAGAGTGCTGTCTCGGCCTCTTCCTAATACCATGGGTGTCTTCCAGGGCTCTGCGTTAGGTCCGTTACTTTTCACCATCTTCTCTAACAACCTATCGCTGTACGCGGGTGATGCAGTAGTCTTTCAATATGCCGACGACACCCAAGTATTGGTTAGCGGTCCTGCCAGGGACCTTGGAGTTCTCATCTCGCGCATGGAGGTTTCGCTCGCGTCACTCAACGAATGGTTCTGCGCTAACGCCCTGAAGGTCAACGCCAGTAAAACACAGCTCATTGTCTTCGGCAGTCGTCAAAATTTACGCAAATTGCCAGATTTCAGGGTATCGTTCCGTGACGCAGCGTTGCAGCCGTGCGCGCAGGTGGGGAACCTGGGCGTCACTTTTGACAGTACTCTATCCTGGGACGCTCACGTCTCCGAACTCAGTCGCCGGTGTACGGGACTGTTGATCGGTCTCTCCCATGCGCGCCACAGTCTCCCGGATGGCATCATTAGAACGCTCGTGACAGCACTCGTTATCTCACGCATCCAGTACTGCCTCTCAGTTTATGGCAATGGGTCCCAAAAAAATTTCGATCGTCTCCAAAAAATTTTGAACTTCGCTGCTAGAGTCATTTTCGGTCGCCGTAAATTTGCCCATGTCTCTGACCTGCGAAAAAAGCTCGGGTGGCTGTCCCCGCGTCATATGGCTGATTACCAAACCCTTGTTATCGCCCACAAAGCCATTCAGCGCGGCGAACCCGAGGAATTGGCAACCATGTTCGTCACAAACAGCGCTGTCCGGGAGAGACACTCCAGGCAAGACCACCTCTTTCACCTTCCGCGACCACGGCTGGAAACGGGTAGGCGGCGGTTCGGCTATCGAGCCGCTGCTCTACTCAACAGTCTCCCAACTCAGCTGTCGCAGCTGTCTCCCGCCCGCTTTGCCCGATCTGTTAAAGCCGCGATAGTGGACGGGGCATCAACTGATCGTCGCTGACCAACGGGTTGGTGGGTGGGTGAGTTGTACCTGTGGCACTACGAAAGTGTCTCAGTCCGTGCTTTGACGTGAGTGAATGTGTGAATGCTGTGAATGTTTAGATTAGTAACCGCGGATACGGATTCTGAGCAGTAATCGCCACGCACTTTTAGAATGTGGATCGCTCATGATTGTTCAATACAATACAATACAATACCAAATCTCAGGTACATTACACCGGTTTCATAACAAAATTACTTCTAATATAAGTTGTCTGCTTTCAATGAGGCTTCCCTCACTCATTCTTAATGACGCTTAAACTAAAATCATCAACCCCCAGAGCCAAGCGAAAAAATCCTAATGTTCGGTTGCAAAGATAAGGATCAGCGTTCGCTCAACGCTACTGCAATTTGCAAAGTGAGACTTGAAGACGCATTTAGATCGCCCCACAGATGCCTTGCTTTGGATACCTTCCCATTCCGCGAACCCTTGCAACCTCGGAGCTTCAAAGCTACAGACACAGCGACTGATGCATGCCGGTATAAAAGGGCTGAGGTGCACTTCTTCCTGTCGTAAGGAGCTACGCCGGGGCACAGTGCACCATCACAGCCACACTAATGATCCAACTTCACCACATGGGAGCGCCACGATAGCGACACAAAGTTTCGACCGCCTTTTAAAAGATTGCTCCCGTTAAAGCCCTCGTGGTTTGTGGCGCGGCACTCTGGAATCGTCAGAGTCTGTGTACAATGACAGAATCGTATTACGTGACGAATCAAAAACCTGGCCTGCACATTGCGCAATACTTACGAATACGAGTAAAGTAGGTATTAGTTTTAGTGGAAGGTCCGGCAAACAAGTGATACGGTGATGAAAAAGTGCTATATTCACGGTGGTCTGCATAAAGTTATATTTTTAAAATACGTCTGAGGCAATATTCTAATGGTAAAACTACGTAGTAGGGGAAAATATCAAATCTAACCTCAATAATGATATTGGTTGATCTTGCCTGGGGAATTATAATGTACTTACCACGCACGCATGCAACGATAGCGATTTATATGCGAATGCAATATAAAGGGTGAATAATAGACGACGAATCAACGGCAAAGCTCCAAAGCAGTTTTCATTATCCCCTTTGTGAATAATGGAAAAGACTCAGGAATATTTGACCCGGAGGCCAAATTGAGTGTCAAATAAGATATTGAACACCGATTTAAATTCCATTGAACTAAGCTCAGCACAAAGATCTCCTGCCATGCATCTTTTGGATAATATGCTATGGCAAATAGTCCATTTTTATAGGGGGAACGCGCAAACGTGTACCGCTTAGCGAATTGAAGCCAGGACTTTGGTGACGTTACGGTGTTCCTAGTTGTCTTTCAGTAAACTCTTCCAGCCATCGCAATAATATCACCTCAGTTGGACCGCATCACTTGGACACCAGGGAATGTTACCCAAATACAGCTGAGCGTCAGCACCTGCTCTTTCACATGGCGATTGTTATCAATAATAGCATGTGAGGTCACAAATGCCTCGGTATGTTATCGCTGATGCAGTCAGCGCCAATGCACTATCGTCAGCTGGATTCACTCAGCTGTCGAGGCGGCATAACGCAATGCAACAGCGCTCAGGCAATCCTGTTCGTTCAGGTAGCCTTCTGTACATCTCTGTAGCCTGTATCGAAGCTCCGGCCCGGCGCTGCGGAGCGCCTGGGAAGGTCCCGCGCCGCGCCGGCTGTCGACCCGGCCGGCTCCAATCAGAACTCCGCCGCTGGGAAGTGGGAACAATGGGAGGTGTGTGTCGCACGCGCGGCCGCCCGGCGCCGCCACCCGCCCGTATTGATCGTCACATTCCCACCGGAAGGCACATTGCAAAAGTTGCCGGCCGGCGCGGCGCGGCCGGGCAGCCGGCGCCCGCAGACCCAGTGACGTCACACGTGACGGCCCGTGACGTCACCGTGCTGACCACCCGACATCGGCAGAGATTTCCATAGGGCGCGGCTCGTCCGCCGCTATTGTGATCTTTGAAAGCAGGCGACGCCGCCAGCCGACTTTGGAAATAAAAGTTGGTGCAGTTTAGATGAGTTCACAAGGGACTGGGGCACTGCATTCACCGGGTTCGGTTCATAAACATAACTTCGTTGCTTAGACTCATGCATTCTGCATAATGAATTGCTACCATCGAACTTCAGCCTAGAGGCTGGCGGAACCTGAAATCATATTGCTGTTTGTTACGTTGGACACAGCCCTAA
>NW_024881515.1:0-40000 GCF_019059575.1 Amphibalanus amphitrite
AAAGGGTGAGAGGGGAAGGCTTCTCTGAAAGTTTCTGGGACGATGGTGAGGATACTGGGTGTATCTTACTATAAAACTTCTGTCTGGTAAACCTGTCAAAGAAAAAGGCTGGCCCTGGGTCCAGCAGGCAGTAAGGGGGATACTGGGTGGAAGGAACAAAGTGGAGAAGGCCAGTTCATGAACGATGGAAGGCTTCTGGTCAAAACCCAGGATCAGTCCCAGGCCGAAAAGCTCATCAATGCCAGGCTTTTTGGGGGTGAGGAATGTGAGATCCAGAGGATCAAAAACTGAACCAAAGCCGAGGAACTATCCATGCTTTTGACCTTCTAGACCTGTCCGACGATGACATCCTGGGATGGTTGGCAGAGTTTGGGGTGGTAGCTGCCAAGCGATTTATGAGAAAAACAGGTAACCATCTAGAAAAGACACCAACGATTCTTCTGACTTTCAACAAACCATCTTGCCCTACAAAGCTCCAGTTTGACTACGTGGAGTACAAAGTCAAAAAGCATGTGCCCAATCCTCTCATCTGCCACAACTGTGGAAAGTATGGGCACACAAAGGAGAGATGCCGGTCGACGGGAGTGTGCCTAACATGCGGGGAAAACAAACATGATGGACCATGTGCCAAAAAGTGCATAAACTGTGACCAAGCTGACCATGACTGCCTTTCGAGACAGTGTCCCATTTGGAAAAGAGAAAAAGAGATCTGCGAGTTGAAGGTTGACAGGGACGTGTCCTACCCACATGCTCGTAGACTCTATGAAAAAGAACACCAGGTCCCAACCACACGCCTTTATGCAACTGCCGCGAGGGTTCAAGCTGAGGCTCCCCGAAATGACTCCTCAAAAACCCGAATGGACCACATGGAGGAGAAAATGGACAAAATACTGACACTACTCGAACAGTTCCTGCAGCAGAACACAAGTGTCCAGAAAGCTCAACTGGGGGTGCCCAAACACTATCAGCAAGGAGTGAGAGTTCAGGTCTCAGGAGATGGAGTTGATACGGACACCCCGCAACAGACCCAGACACAACAGAGTCAGCACAGCGCAGACACAGATGGAGAGAGAGACACCATGGACCTGCACGGCACCCCATCAGAAAGCACACAGCTGTCCACTCTCTCTGACTCAGAGCAGAATATGTATGACCTGGCATGTGCTGAGCAGGAGTCAGCAACACACGACAGCCACTCCCAGGGAGTAGAACAAAGTCAGGACATGATACATGTCTCACCCTCAGAGATGAAAGTCCCCACTCAGAGCCCCCATGGCCTCGGAGGAAGCCCCATTGGGACCAGAGGTGGAAGCATGACAAAGCCTGGTGGCGCTGCTCCATTGAACCCCCTAGCCTCCCCCCACGGAGCCCACATGGATTTTCAGCACACCCAACCACCGAAAGGAAAAAAGGTGACAAACCAGGCTGGGGTGGCATCCCGCCCTCCCACCTAATCTCCCAACTTCTCACGGTTTTGTAGAAGGTAGTTTTATTTCTTTCAAGTCCAGCAGAGTCTAAGTCTAGTGTAAGACTAGATCATATTTTGTTTTTCTTTCCTGGAAGAGTACTCTAATAGTCTGAGAAGACATTCAGTAGAGTCATTGTTTAGTTCCAGAAGATGTTCTTTATTTCGTTTTTCGTTTTGGATCAGTTTTGTCGTCCCATGAAAAGGACGGCTCTTCATCCCAGGATGACGAAGGGCTTGTGTGCGTACATTAATTCCACACTCCTTGTTGTACTGTTTGGCATATGCTCACTCAGTTTAAATGATCTCGCATTGAACCTAATGGAAAAGCTTGCCAAAGTTCAGGAGAGCTTCCTGAATTCCAACCTGACCAGTCCCTGGATATCCTACAGTGGAATTGTAGAGGACTGATAGGAAAATGGGCAGAAGCCAAACAGATGCTGACAGAGGGTTCTTATCATGCAATTTGCCTCCAGGAAACACATTTCATTGTAAATGACAAATACTCTTTCAACCTCCCTCATTACACTTTATTCAATGCGTACTCAGACCAGGGGGGCAGGAGAGGAGGTGTATCCATCTACGTTTCGAATAGATTGCCACATCACCGACTGCCACTGCAAACAACACTACAGGTGCTCGCTTGTGCTATCCGGACCCAAAATAGACGAATCACATTGTGTTCATTGTATTTGCCACCCACAGAACAATTTTCATGTACTGATCTGGCACAGCTGATTGCACAGCTTCCTAAACCGTTCATTCTGTGCACAGACGCGAATAGCAAGCACTGAGAAAAAAATTGACTCCATATGGGTCAAAACTCTTGAAAATGCTCCCCTAAAAACTCCTGAAAACCATCGATAACACCCTTTCCAGCAGAGTTATTGAGTGTGTTCTAGGGTAACTTTGAGCCTTCCTCATTTTGCGAAAGAGTTTTCAAGAGTTCTTAATGGATGACGAAATGACTCCATGTGTGACACCCCATAACTCTGTGACGCAGCTCTCCATTACTCCCGAAAAACTTTTCCCGAACGTTCCGACAGGAGTAAAAGGGGAGTTACGAAGGGGTTTTAGCATACGTCGCGAGGCTGCCGGTGGCCGCCATCTTTTGCGCGTATAGTATACAGCACGTTGTGCGGGGCGGCGGGCGAGGTGTTAGTGAAGAGCGTGTTGCCTTCGACGGACCTGACCTATACAGTGACGGATAATTGGACCTTTCATTGGATTTAAAGGTAAGCTTAGCTGTATTTCTCATCATGCTTTTATAGTGCAAAGTGTTATAATGCTGTGATGAGAACTTATGGTAACCCCATGCTCTTGATGGGCTGGAATGGTCTCAGTAAGGGTAATTGATTTGTTTTGTTCCTGAGTGAGATAAAGATCGGAAACAGCATGCTCTGAGTTTCTTGGTATTGGCAAATGTCATGCATTATTTCCCTCGAATAAATTGGAAAGTAAGTATTACACAAGCTTTAGGTACACGTCATGGATCCTTTGTTATTGTCCGATTGTTTTAATATCCATGTCAATGACAATTATCAAATTTGAATGCTTTCAAAGCAGAGCCAGAAAATTAAACTCTGCCTACCTCTCAGTCTCCTCCCTGATTTCTTCCTTCCATCTTTCCTCGCTTCCTTCCTCACTCCCTCCTTCCCCTCCCCTCTCTCTTCCTTTCTTTCTCCCTCTCTCCCTCCCTCCCTCCCTCCCTCCCTCCCTCCCTCCCTTCCTTCCTTCCTTCCTTCCTTCCTTCCTTCCTTCCTTCCTTCCTTCCTTCCTTCCTTCCTTCCTTCCTTCCTTCCTTCCTTCCTTCCTTCCTTCATCCCTCCCCTCCTTCCCTCTCTCCCTCCTTCATTATTTTCCTCCTTCTCTTTTTTCTTTCTCCCCCATTTCCTCCCACTCAATGTTAAGTGTACGTATAATTTCATGGTTATTAACATTTTGCAGGGGATGAGCTGGAGAGCCTGCAGCGCATCCCGCAAGACACGTCGGAAGCCAACGGAGGCCCGCAAAATATCCATCCCACCATCGTGAAAGAAGAGCTGGACGAAGAAGACGCAGTATTCGTCGAGGCCCAGGAGGTGGTAGCGGCACCACCAGACCAAGCATTCCTGCTGTGGTAGGCCGCCTTTTGGATTTTTTTACATCAAAACTCGCGACCGTGTAGCATATGAAGTGAGATCCCCGGAGAGCGTGCCGCGGCGGGATGTCGAAAACGTTTGTAAATTTTTTAAGCCTCCCACCGCCCCGGACTATGAATACACATTTCTTGAAATATATTTTTTTATCTGTGCTTCGGTACACGAGCTTTGGGTGGTTACGCTATTCGTCCAATATTTATTTTCGGGGGAGGGGAGCTGGAGTGGAGTGATGGGAAGTTTGGGTGAGTCTGATGGGGACTAACTAGAGGTATACCATGAAGCTGTAAACGGAGTTTTGGGGAATAATGGAATGGAGTAATCGGGAGTAATTTTGAGGCAGTGAGAGAGTCATTGAGAGTCATGGAAGGGAGTTTCAGGGAGTATGTTGTTTGTTTTGATAGGGTAAAGGAGAGAAATGAAGAGTTTTCTAAAACGGTAGGGAGAGTTACAGAGAGTTTCTCGAGGGAAGTTTTTGGGTGTAATGGAGAGTTTTGGAGGGGGTGTAATGAGGAGTACCATCTGGGAGTTTTGGGGTGTCGTTTTGGTGAACTCCCCCTGGGGGTGTCATGCGGAGTCAGGATTTTTCTCAGTGAGCATGTGATGTGGGGTTCACAGTGTTGTGACCAAAGAGGAATGATGTGGATGACAGTTATTAATCAATATGACCTACTTGTACTTAATGATGGTCAACCTACCAGGTTTGATGAGTCTACAGGTACCGAATCACACATCGATCTGACTCTAGCCTCCAGTGACATAGGACATCTGCTCGTATGGGACACAGACAAGGATCTGCATTCCAGTGACCACTATCCCATACGGATCCAGTTTAGACCTGCGGTACCTGTTCCAGACCTACCATTCGTCTTTTCTGGGTGGAGTACCAGGAGAGCGGACTGGCCGGCCTTTCGATCTGCATGCACTTTTCGTTTCAAAGACGACATGGGAGTGAATAATTATGCAGCTCTAACTGAAGAGATTATCAATGTGGCCAAACAATTCATTCCTATGAGAAATGCTAACACCAAATACCAGTGCCCTTGGTGGTCACATAAATGTCGGGAGGCAATACAAAATCGCCGACGGGCACAAAATAGGATGCGTCGCGATCCTCACTCTCAGTTCTTGCGGGTAGAATATCGCAGAATCAAAGCACAGACCCGACGGATCCTCAGAGAGGCTCAACAAGCTTCTTGGAGAGAACTTCTATCTCAGTTCAATCATAGAACACCTATGAATCGTTTGTGGGATATTATACGTAAGTTTTCAACTAAGCACAGAGTAGCGAAACCTTTCCCAGTCCTACTCCACAACGGCATTACTGTCGACGATCCTTACGTTGTGGCGAACACCTTTGGGAAATACTTTGAGGAACTCAGCTCTCAATCTAACTATTCTAGGCTCTTTCTGGACAAAGAGCAAGAGATGATGGCGCATCTCCCAGACTTTGGAAGCGATAATCGAGACCTCTACAACAGACCAATTACTATTGAAGAGCTAAGTGAGGCAATAAAGAGCTCGGGTTCCTCATCTGTAGGCCCAGATAAAGTGCATTATGACTTTGTAAGACACATGGATGCTACCCAACTTCACGAGCTACTAAAGGTATTCAATCACATATGGCTGAAAGACACATTCCCGGAGTCGTGGTGCCACTCGTACATTGTGCCAATTGTTAAACCAGGTAAAGACCCTACATTGGTTACATCGTACCGACCGATCCAACTGACATCGTGTCTGTGTAAACTAATGGAGAGGGTTATTGGAAAACGACTGAGTTGGTGTATTGAAAAATATGAGCTGTTGAACAAACATCAGTGCGCATTCCGTACTGGGCGGTCTACTGTAGATCATTTGGTTCGATTGGACTCTCATGTTAGAGACGGCTTTCTTCACCATTCGAGCACCTTGGCGGTATTCCTCGACATTAAGTCTGCTTACAATTTGGTATCACCTACTCTTCTCCTACACCAAATGCACCGCACCGGCTTCCGGGGCCACATGATGCACTTTATTCGTGGCTTTCTGAGCAACAGGACTTTTCAGGTGAGGTGTGGTGTCTTGTCTGATGTATTTACTCAGGAGCATGGCATAGTGCAAGGTGGGGTCATCTCGCCGATACTTTTCAACCTGGCAATTGATTCCTTGATGGATGACATTCCTCAGGGTATATATTATGCTGTATACGCCGACGACGTGACCATCTGGACGCAGGGTAGACGTATCCCAACATTGTTCCACAAAATACAGAGAGCACTGGATCGGATTGGAAACTGGGCTTCCACACACGGATTCACATTTTCACCTACCAAGTCGAAAGCTATATTGTTTCGACGTAGCCTTAAACGTCTTAACCCGGAAGTTCTTCCTGACCTACTCATTGGAGGCGATGCTATCTCCCTGGTCGATCAGGTGAAATACTTGGGAGTTATCCTGGACTCAAAGCTGAACTTGCATGCCCACGTGGAATATACGAAAGGCAGAGCTCAGCAGCGTATTTCCGTGTTGAAATGTGTTGCCGGAAAACGTTACGGTGCGGACCGCATAGTCCTACTGCGCATGTACAAGGCTATTATACGACCTATATTGGAGTATGCATCATGTGTTATTGACGGACCTGGAAACAAAAGAATAGAGTCATTAGAAACCATACAAAATGATGTTTGAGAATCGCATCAGGGGCCATCCGAACGTCTCCAGTACGAGCCTTGCAGGTGGATACGAACGTGCACCCACTTTCTGTCAGAAGGAAAGAACTTCTGGTCAGGTATTTCCTGAAAGTACAGGGTGACCAGAAGCACCCCTGCTACGACCTAATGGACCTGCAAGACATTACTGACCCATACCATGGCTTGTCGGAAAGTTATATGCACAGAATATCAGGATTCCCAATACTTTATAGAGTTAGGAAAGTGCTGAATGAATTGCGTTTCAGACCCCCTCCGGTGACTAAACCCACGAAGTCGACAGCCCCATGGACAAGACATCCGGTCAAAACGCACATGCTTTTGACCCAAGACAAGCGACAAATGACTTTGACTGACATCCAGATGGCCTTCAACGACCTGGTGGAGGACCACCCGGGTTATCGCATCCTATTTACTGATGGGTCCAAAATAGGAGATTCCGCTACCTGTGCTTTCACGATAAATAATGCCTTTTTCTCGTTTAAGCTCCAGGACGGTTTGTCCATATTTACTGCGGAATTGGTGGCTATAAGAGAAGCGATCGGGTATGTTCGCGCAAAAAGCATTCCAAAAGCCCTTATTTGTACGGACTCCTTGTCCGCTATCAGGGCCTTGAAAAATAAAAATGACGATCATCCGATTCTGGAAGCTATTCTAGAACTAAACCACACCAATGTATGTGCTGGCTTAGAATGTACCCTAGTCTGGATACCAGGTCACAGCGGTATTGGTGGCAATGTGAAGGCCGATTACTGGGCCAAAAAGGCACATGATAAACCAAACGTGACAAGGATCGCGGTAGGACCGCGGGAATACATACCTATGGTGAAAGACCGCGTAAGGGAACTCTTTTCGAGGCTGTGGCAAGATTACCGCAACACCCAGTTGAAGGTCATCAAACCGAACATTGGTTTCTGGTCATCATGTGTACGTGAAAACCGCAAGGAAGAGGTTGTACTTTGCCGGCTCAGGATAGGGCATACTGTACTTACTCACTCACACATCATTGACCATGATCCAGCGCCTGTGTGTGAGGTGTGTCGTTGCCAACAAGACGTGGGACACATTCTCCTTGATTGTCGACAATATCGTGTGGAGAGACTGCGTCTGATCTCAGCCTGTAGGACCAGAGGCATCCGCCCTACAGTGGAGAACTTGCTTGGAAATGATTGTGAAGTCCTTGATGCTCTGTTCTTGTATCTTCGACAGTGTAACCTTCTAGATAAGCTGTAACCATACCCGTCTGTGGATCTCCAATGTAGCACTTCTGATTACAGTGTGCACTCAAAAATACTAGTTTTAGGAAATCGAAAGTGATCATTGTCTGTCATTATCTTTCCGGACCGGATAGTGATCGATCGCAAAGTTGTTTGGTCGTCGTCCGTCTGTGTGTTTGTGTATTCATAGTCCTGTCAAAACTGTCTTGTTCACATCTGCGTACTTATGTCTTTAAGCGCTCAATTCCTCTGTGAGACACGGTGCTCTTGCGCACCTGTCTCTAGTCCTTACTACATCTCAACCTTATTATTTACTTACTTATTTTTTGTTGGTTTCTGTTAAGTTGTAACTAGAAATACTGTAGCGTTTGTTTTTCCCATTTTTTGTTTAGCCTTAGAGGCCGCTTATTCCCGCACTTAGTAAGTAGCTCGAATGTAGACGCTAGCATTTCGTAGTTTACCCTCCCGTTGCAAATCGGCCACCTCGCAATATCTCTATCCTGTTTACTCTATACTATTACGTGATATACCTTGCTTAGTACCGCTTAGTACCCCTCTTTCACGGAAAAGGGAAGTGGCAAAGTTAAATGCTATCAACATCTACAAAAACGGAAGAGACTAAAGTTTAACGCTACCAACAAGACCGAGGTGACTAAAGTTTAACGCTACCAACAAGACCGAGTTACAAGACCAAGAACAAGACGATCAGTGAAGTTGGACGCCTGGGTCTCGAGGCTGCGCGTCCTAACCCAGCAAGCAAGCAAGCAATTTTGATTTTGAATGTTTTATCGTTTGGGGCCTTTGATAGTTGATAATATTTGTAAGGACTAATGAATTTAATTCTAAAAACGAATATCTTTTACCAAGAATATTAGAAAAGGTATGTATCAGTATGGTTATCTTGTTCCATGTTGATGTTAGGTTCTTGTTCTGACTCTGGTGAAGGCACTGGTCCATGGATCCCCAGTTCACATCATTTTTAGCAGCTGTAGTAAAAGTGGCTTAGGTTAGCATGAAATTCATTGGTCTACTTACTTCTTATATTCTTAAATATGACCTGAATCTGGTTCCAAAATACAAACTGTGAAGCAAAGTGAAATGACCATGGCATGAGTTTTTTACTTTGCAACACAAGTATGCCCAATTGGAAAGAAACTATTTTCTTTTGCTATACCTACAACTGTACACAATTTTCATAATGAATTTCGGGAACGGGTCCGTCTGGTTCCAACGCTGACTTAGACCGGGTCTGACCGGTTCCAGAAATGTGCCAGTCAGACCGGGTCCGGGTCCGGGTCCCAAAATTTTCCAGTTTTGCCACCTCTAGTCTGCAGTAAGGTAGCTACCCAGCACCGGATATTGTCCCCGCGGGTGTCGAGTCATTGGCACAGCCCTCACTGAAAGAGTTGGAACTACTCGAGGTATCGTAAACGCGTATCCGTGGATGGCGAACCTTAACATAACCTGCCCTGAAGGAGTTGGATCTACTGTTACAACTAGATGGCGTTGTCTCATACAGTTTTGAATTACAACAATTTTTTAACTTTTTTTTGAACCAATGATATGTTGGCACATTGTTTGGCGGTTTTCAAGTGGGGGCGAAAGTACTATTGTTAGGGTGCATCTTCAAAACCTCTGCAATATTCATCAGGGGACGATTGGCAACGCTTTTTCTTCCGAAACTACCAAGTGAGACCATTTTGATTCTTATATAGGTCACGAAAGCAGCGGCAAAACATCTTCTTGATTTCGGGCGGTCTGCATGACTGCCGGCTCCGAAATTTCTATGGGAATTCGATTTGACCTTTCCCACCGATGTGAAACTTTCTCACCGATGTTTTCTAGGTGTGAGACTGCTATAATATAGATATTTTCCCGCAAATATGGTCAAGCGTGGGAGTTTTTTGGTCCTCGTGACTTGGTCGGCGAAGGGTAGGCGTGGAGGGTAACCCCATCTCCTAGGGGTTTGTGGGGCGTTGCTGCCAGGTAGGCGTCGATGAATACCTTTCGATGGAGGGGTCGCGAGCCACTGGTGCGCGAATAGTCGTGGAGGGTTACTACTCTCCAGAGTGAATTGCGAAAGTGTTATGTCCTAAATTGACTCCTGGGAGGGTGGTTAAAAATGGTTGCGGATAGGGGTACCCGCGAGGCACCGGTTTACTCGCCAGTTTTGGGTGAAATTGTTTTCAGTGAGCCGGGCCGGCGGTTTGCGTCCAGCGTCCAAAACTAATCTGGGATGAGTGACACACTTGGTATTGCAACGTACCATTGTAGATATCTCGTTACAAAATGACACAGAAAAACAGGCGAGACAATGTGTTTGATTCTCCAGCGCTGGTGTTAGACTTAATAAAATCCGCTGCACGGTACAAACCGCTGTAGTGTTCCTTTGTTCCAAATGTCACAATGAAGCATTAAACTCCATCATACTTCCTGGACGAGGAGCCACTTATGATGTCAGCGGGGACAGTACCGGCGGATGGTTCGCTGTACGAGCCGCTCCTGGAATGCCCAGTTCAGCGCCCGCCGAGCTCAGCCGCCCGCAGAACCCGTGTGGGTCCGGAGCGCCGTTCATGACCGCCTCGGGCAGCTGTGCAGTGCGTGCTGCTCGGCCGGCAGCCTTCTCAGAACCTTCAGCTCGCCGTTCTCGTCTCTGACGTCATAGGCGCGCGCTGCGTGACGTCAGAGGCGGCGCTGCGCCTGTCGCTGGCGACGGAGCGGGCGGCCGGCGCGCGAGCTCTCCCAGAACGGAGTGCTGAGACGCGTCGTCGTCCGTGTGGCCGCGTCGCGCCGGTGCGTCGCTCGTTTCCTGGTACGGGACGCCGGAGCCGGCCGGGCGCGCTTCAAGGCTCGCTCGTGCCGGCGGGCGGGGAGCGGCCGGCTCACACGCCGAGGTCGGCACAGGCGGGCGACGATCCAGGAAGCGCGCCGCGGCGCCCAGACAGCGACGGACACCTTCGCATCGCGGCGCCCAGACAGCGCACCGCATCCACAGCGCATTCCCGCAGTGTCTTCACAACCGAAACCGCCGAGCAACACTTCGATCTGTAGACTGCTGGAATCCTGGAAGTCCTGGAATCTATATCTAATAAAAGAGATGCAAGTTCCGTGACTTTCATATGAAAAAGCAAAAGACTGTAAACCCATGGTGGTTGTCTCGGCCTTATAAGGCAACTAAAATGAAATGCAAATGAAATAGCATATTGATGTCAAAGCTATGAAAACAGACACGTTTTATAAAAAGGAATAGAAGCATGGCACCAACGGAAAGTACGCACAGTACAAAGCGCAAAAGGACTTACCTATGTTGATGCCGGCATCCGTGAACCTATAGTGGGAGCGAATCAAGGACCCTGCGAGCCTCGTGCTCGTGCCGCCCCTGTGGCAATAGACGTCAGTCGGTATATATGTATATGTTACGGGTCATATGCTAACTTGGGCAGTATGCAAACTGCCCGGGCAGTATGCATACTACCCAACAGCCCGGGCAGGATGCATACCGCCCGGGTAGTATGCATACTACCCGACCCCTTGGGCAGTATGCATACCGCCCGGGCAGTATGCATACCTCCCGGGTAGTATGCATACCACCCACCTTTCTTCTCACGGGCAAGATGTTTACTCGGGCAGTATGTTGACTACACTTCGTGAGGCTTGTTAATGCAATAACTCGCGTATATATGTGAATGACAAACGTTTTAACCTTCCGGGTGGGGGGGGGGACATTTTTTGTCCCCCCTTAGTGTTTTTCGATATATCTCCAGAATTCCGCTGCGCCGATTGCCACCAAACTTTCAGTACCCTCCCGGGATCGTAGCTATTACACATTGTGACCAAAATTTTTCCCAAGGCTATGATAGGTTGGCCGCTAGTGACGTCGGAGTGACGTCATTTCTGCCATTTTCGACCCAAAAAAGGTTTCGCGGGAAGAGCTGTCAGGCCTACAGCTTTATAGATACAGAAAATGTTTAAGAATAGGTATAAAAGGTGTCGAATTAGAGGGCTACAAAACTGCTATTTCGGATTGTTTTAAATTTTTAGATTTTGACCCCCCCCCCCCAAATCAAAAAAGTAATTTTTTGAATATAATAGGCAAAAAATCCAAAAAGTTTTTTATGAATTTCGAAAAAACGGAAAATATGTGATAGTCCCTACCGCCTTCTATCCACATACCAAATTTGAGATTGATTCCTCTTTTTTGGCAAAGTTATAGCGAAAAAAGAACTGATCAAAATTGATGACGTCAAATTTTGTCGTCGTCGTTTCATTTTACTCTGTTCACGCTTCACAATGACAATGACTTGTTGGCCACTGGTTATTCAACAATGGATTTGGGAAAAAGTAATCTCAACACTTTATTCCAATCCTCATTCCATCCTACGATCGATCAATCACGTTTGAAGACAAAAATTCTTCTCGGTCGATCTATTGTTATCTAGAGAGCCATTTATATTCTTAATGTGGACATGGATTACACAACTTTAAGTCGGAAAGCGGGCAGTATGCAAACTGCCCAAGCTTTTGGGCGGTATGCATACTGCCCAAGGGGTCGGGTAGTATGCATACTACCCGGGCGGTATGCATACTGCCCGGGCTGTTGGGTAGTATGCATACTGCCCGGGAAGTTTGCATACTGCCCAAGTTAGCATATGACCCGTAACATATATACGGTTGTTGACTAAGGCCTTCGCTTCGGCAGCTTTCTCGCTGAGCACATATGTTACAAGTTCTAACTCTAAATATGCAATCAGTTTCAAGTTTCAACACATTTTGAACCGGCACCAAATTGATGCTGGTTCAGTTTTCGAACCTGTGTCTGCATTTAGAGAGCTGAGATATCGTTGTTTAAATCAGGCAACACAGCTGATAACCTTAAACATGCACTCTACAAACTAACAAAACAAATGCATTTTTTCATGCTGCTGTCATGACTAACACCCACTTTTAAGAGGCATAAAAATGTCGACAAAAAGACAAGGTATGATCGCTGGCAGATTAATCATAATGCGCACAGTCCTCAGTGTTTAAACGAGACGGGGTAAATGTTCCACTTCGGACTGCAGAGATAAGTTGTGTTACTTTTGATTTTCAATAACAGATAGCTACTTGCAGTCCGTTGACCTCCTGCAGAGCCGATATAGACCCCACTGACCAAACGCCGTGCTGGCTGGCTGCAACATATAAGTCAGCTGACACCGTTCCTGGCCGCAGTCTCAGTCAGTTGGCCCCGTTGGCCGGTGCTAGCCGCACGCACAGTTGTTGATTGGTGGTTTCTGAAAAAGCCGTGGCTGAAAAGAGGGCTGAGGGCTAGTAAGTGAATGGCAGAGAAAGATGGAGAGAGAACAATGCTATTTAATGAATCATCGAGCACAGAATTAGACTAAACTTGAAAAGTGTTTGATCCATACCTGCCTACAAAGCGGCAGCTATTTTGATTTTGTGAGGATACTAAATGGTCCTTTGGTCTTAGCGATCCCTGCGAGATCAATGAATATAAGAATAGACAATTAGACCGAAACGCCCAGCTAGCCCGGCGATCGTCGCGCCTTTATAGGCGCACGGCAGACCAAACAGCTTGCTCCAAAGCCTTGGAAATGGCCGTCCATTCCTTAGTCGTCCGCTCGTCTGTTTTCGGATGTCCCCCTTAATTGGCAAGGAAATGGGTGGGTCAAAAGAAGCAGTACGTAAAGAGAGACAAGGGACGAAATAGGCTGAAAAGAAACGGGAAGATACTCTGCAGTGCTGCGTAGTTTGTATACCATGCCGCGAGCGTCTGTTACGAAACATGCTACAGTACATTCACGCCTTCGAAGCCCCGATCTACCTCTCTCCCTCGTCACCCGTCGACTCCTGCACATCACCCGGCAGTAATATGTTACCCCACCGACTCCTGCAGAGCACCCGGCAGTCACCTGTTACCCCACCGGCTGCCGCACATCACCCAGCAGTCACCTGTTACCCCACCGGCCGCTACACACCGCCCGGCAGTCACCTGTTACCCCACCGGCTGCCGCCCGGTCAGCTATTGCCTCTCACCAGGCAGAGGCAGTGAGCGGCTCCGCTGCTCCCCCTCTCCCCTCCGTCTGGTTTATGAACCCGTCCCAGGAGCCGGTGTATTAGATGAACCGGTGCTCAGAGAGTCGACCAGGGGCCGCTGTCCGAGCGGCGGAGCAGCAGAAGGCTCCCGATGCGCTCCAAACAGCGAACGTGACGGCACGACTGCTTGAACGTGCGTGACGTGACGTGGCACGGTACGTGGGCGGACGTGGTCACGGCGAGACCGAATCGAACGTCACGGCGGAACGGGACGTAATGGCGAAGCTGTCGGCTCTAAGTTGGTGACCAGTCAGCTCGCTGTGCCGTCCGACAGTCACGGCCGACAGTTCGACAGTCACGGACCGGCAGTCACGGACCGACAGTCCGACAGTCACGGCCGACAGAGGCGACAGTCCAACAGTCACGGCCGACAGTCCGACAGTCACGTACCGACAGTCCGATCGTTACAGACCGACAGTCACGGCCGACAGTCCAACAGTCATGGGCCGGCAGTCCGACAGTCACGGACCGACAGTCACGGACCGACAGTCACGGCCGACAGTCCGACAGTCACGGGCCGGCAGTCCGACACAGCCTCGGACTCGGGACTGCTGAGCCATGCCCGTCAGCCAGCAGCTGAGGCATTCGATCGAACCGGGTTCATCAGTGGCTCCTAGAGGTCTGCACCGGCCGGCTGTAGCCGCGGCTGGCTGCAGCCCCACGGCTATGGGCCGGGGCGGCTGCAAATATCTCCAAGAACACGGCTACGGCTGTGGCCACGGCTGTGAGATTTCAAGCTCAATCTTAAGAACTCAAATATAAAATTTTAAATCCTTAATCTTACATTCTGATAAGCAGTCTAGCCTGTAAAAATCATGCAAAGGATGCCCAGCAACATTGAAAGTGGTGAAGCCTTTGAAAACCTGTAATGGTTTTACCATGGATAACTATATAGTTAGTAGTAATCCATGGTTTTACCATTTGCTGTAGGGGAGTTTGCACTCTGGTACAGAATACTAATTATAGGTACCGATTGTTCCTTCATCATCATTCTGGTCATTAGGAGAGCACCTTACAGCTATTGAAGACGAGCGTTCAATAATTCTTTCAGGTAATAGAAAAAGAAATCACGTCTAGGTAAAGGCAGGTAAAGGCTTCATAAAATATTATCTAAAATAACTCTTAGATGTATTTCTGGATTTTCGGCAAGTCCAATTACATAATATAAAACTGGCGCTTTATGTTCTAACTGGTGTGTGAGTGACCGCTAACAGAAAATGCTGATCAACGAAGCCAATGGAATTAGATTATAAGTGAGCATGAACTTTACTTACGGTTAATTCACATGATGGTGAAAACCCTGAACACGTAATTCACATGGCGGTGAAAACCCTGAACACAATATTTCTTACGCGAGCTGTTGACTTTGCTAATAAAATGACGTCTTCTTCTGAAAATGTAAAATTTTTGATAACAAATCTTTGTTTGAGAGCAAGTTTTTTTACTGTATAGCATTATTATTTATTAATTATAATCCTAATGGCTGTTTATAGTGAAAAAAACAATTTTTTGCCACTTCTTTGCTATTGACGTCATTAAAAGCTCAAGTAAAATTTTGATTGAAAGAGGCAATTGTGGCTCGCACGTCATTGGGGATTTGAGCGAAGATCATTATTTGGAAAAATCAAAATAGATGAATGTTTTTCTTTTTTTAGATGCTCACTAGTGTTTTGATGCCTTGCATATCAAATTAGTTTGAGACTTGCTCAGAAGGCTGCTTCAAGCCTGGCATATCACACCCCAGAAAATATGCAAGGTAAGAAAGAAGCAAGAGTTTTGACTAGACAATCACTGTTTGACAGTCCATCAACTTCAGTTTCATTTTCCATACCTAACATTGATAATGAAAAGCATCAGGGTCTGTTGTTCTGTCCCAAGGCGTTCTGTCCCACAACCATGCTTCAGGATTTGGCATTAGATGTCTACACTGCTATAGTGCTTCTATTCTGGTTCGTTGTTTATGTTTTCTGTTGATGTAGGTGCCTACCTACCCATCTTTCTTAACCCCTTGCAAGGGCTTGTGTAGGCATGCGATGCGCATCAGGCTTCAGGCCTTCGGCCTAAAGCCAGATACACAACCACTCAACCTATGATGCTTCATGAGCTTGAGAATCTATAGCCCATTGCAATGTGCTTTTGGCTACCTATATGTTTCAACTAAAAACAACTTATTATATACTATTTGGTTGCATTTCATTGAAAGTATCCACGGCCGGCTGACGGCTGGCTGCCCACAGTTTGCCACGGCTGTGGGCGGCTGTGGCTGTGGAGCCACGGCTGCGGGGCGGCTAGGCTGTGGAAAATTGCAGCCGTGCAGAACTCTAGTGGCTCCAGGAACTGGTCTGGGTCCACTGGACAGCGGATGTTGACCGACAGATACTGAACTGCTGACTGCGGAATGCTGACTGCTGACTGCTGACCGCTGCGCTGGCCGCTGATTGCTGACTAACTGAAAACTCACCTCTTACTGCCCACTGACGCTGAGCGTTCTTGACAGACTTACCGGCCAGGGCGTCTCGCTGATTGACGGGTCATTAACCCGCTGACCCTGACCTCTGGGTACCACCTCTGACCTCTAATCCTACCCAATCCACAGGCCACAGCGCCCGTTAACCCCGGCGCATTAACCGCTGGCCACCAAGCGGTGACGGTAGACTGGTGACCCCCTTTTGCGCGCGGTCCCTCTGATTCTGGGGCGTCGAGCCAGGCCACAGAGCCGTCCCATGGACCCGTCAGTCCCACCCGACACTCAATAAAGCCGGACGGGAACGACAGGCCGTCGGGCGGCGATGGACCACGTCGGCACCTCTGTGTACCTCGTCGGGGTGTAAACAATGACGTCTGTGCAGGTCAACTCGCCTGGCGTTTATTTTGTCCTGAAATTTACAAGAGTATCTATGGACTCCAGTGTGGTCTCACTCGACGATGAGTCTGTTTTAGATATCCTCCTGTGCTCTAGCTTAGCGCGAGGCACCCATCTCAGCATGAGAAACAATGCTTGAGTTGGATTCACCATGTAAATGCAATGCTGCTTCATACAATGCTTCTCTTGGAGAATGTTCGCCAAGCTCTTTTCACGGCAATCCAAAATATCTATGCACATGAGAAGTATGCGCATCTGGCTGACCTTATCCTCACTTCTGTATGGAAATATGAAATTGCCAAAATAAATTACTGTATTAAAAATCGAGATATTTCGAGCACAGCTCTTCGTCGGTCGATTGTAATTATTTACACACATAACAGGCACACAATGTCGAATTCGTCTCAAGTTCTTCAGTAATGTCGCAGTAAGAAATTTAAATACACAGATCCCGTGCAAATTGATCACCCTAGTTCCTACCTTAAAAATATATCTACACATAATTCCCCAGTTAAACTAGCAGTACATATATAGGTATCTTTCAAGAACCAATTCACACACATTTATATACATTATTTTGGAAGAAGCTGCCATGATGTAGTGTTATCGTTAATTTTGGGCCTGGCGTCTCGGATGAAGATGGATTCAGCGATTCTTCTATCCGCTTCGTCTTTGCATACACGCAGGATTTTGGCCGTCACCGAGATGTCGCGTCGATCCATCTCAGGGTGCTTATGCAGCGCATGCTCTCCTAGGGGAGTGTCCTCTTCTCTGTTAATGCCGTTCCTCCGATGCTCGTTGTAGCGGAGTCTAACTGGCCTGCTCGTTTCTCCGATGTAGGTGTCGCCGCAGTGACTGCAGGTAAGTTCATATACCACGTTTTTGGTCGTGCACTTGGACTGTAGCCCCGCCTGGCATGAATGACAGCACCTTCGTCCCGAGGGGCAGGGGGCTGGGTTCAGTCGTGTCTTGACCAGTCGTTTCTTCAGGGTGTTGTTGGTGGTCCATGCTATCTCCACTGGTAATCCAGAGTTGATTGCAACCTTCTTCACCTGAGCAGCCACCTTGTCATTAACGAAGGGCAGTCGGATATATGTGCCTTGCTTCTTCTTGTTCTGTTGTCGCTGATCTGGCCGTTCCCGTCGTTCTCTTCCTCTGTCTCTGCTTCTCTCCTCATGTTTCTTCATTTCCCTCCAACTGTACTCCTTGATCATCTTCATCGGATATCCATTACTGACAAACAGATGACGTATCTTCTCGAGCCCTCTTTTTCTTGCCGCTGTGTCTGAGCCAAGACGGATCGCCCTAGTGATCTGTGATGTGAGCACAGCCTTCTTTGTAGACCTGGCATGTGCCGAGTCATACGGCAGAATGATCGGTGCCGCCATGGGCTTGAAATACAGCTCCGTGCTGTATGAGCCGTCCTGTCGCACGCTCATACAGCACATATATCCGAAGGCACATATATCCGACTGCCCTTCGTTAATGACAAGGTGGCTGCTCAGGTGAAGAAGGTTGCAATCAACTCTGGATTACCAGTGGAGATAGCATGGACCACCAACAACACCCTGAAGAAACGACTGGTCAAGACACGACTGAACCCAGCCCCCTGCCCCTCGGGACGAAGGTGCTGTCATTCATGCCAGGCGGGGCTACAGTCCAAGTGCACGACCAAAAACGTGGTATATGAACTTACCTGCAGTCACTGCGGCGACACCTACATCGGAGAAACGAGCAGGCCAGTTAGACTCCGCTACAACGAGCATCGGAGGAACGGCATTAACAGAGAAGAGGACACTCCCCTAGGAGAGCATGCGCTGCATAAGCACCCTGAGATGGATCGACGCGACATCTCGGTGACGGCCAAAATCCTGCGTGTATGCAAAGACGAAGCGGATAGAAGAATCGCTGAATCCATCTTCATCCGAGACGCCAGGCCCAAAATTAACGATAACACTACATCATGGCAGCTTCTTCCAAAATAATGTATATAAATGTGTGTGAATTGGTTCTTGAAAGATACCTATATATGTACTGCTAGTTTAACTGGGGAATTATGTGTAGATATATTTTTAAGGTAGGAACTAGGGTGATCAATTTGCACGGGATCTGTGTATTTAAATTTCTTACTGCGACATTACTGAAGAACTTGAGACGAATTCGACATTGTGTGCCTGTTATGTGTGTAAATAATTACAATCGACCGACGAAGAGCTGTGCTCGAAATATCTCGATTTTTAATACAGTAATTTATTTTGGCAATTTCATATTTCCATACAGAAGTGAGGATAAGGTCAGCCAGATGCGCATACTTCTCATGATGATATTCCTCAGAACGCTTAACCACTTACGATATCTATGCACAGCTGAATTGCTTAAACTCAAATGGATTTCCGGCTCTAAAAGCTAGTTAAGAGTAAACGTCTGTCTATAACATTTTGACATGAACTGCACCCAGCCCTGCCTTGTCGATTGTCACAAAAACCCTGTCGACATACCATAAAGATCATATATATCACGGAGCTTGTCATATATAAATTAGCCTCAAATCGCACTTCCCATGCTGTTGAAATGTCACAGCTGTCATTTATGACAGACGCCTGCGTCGTGTCATATTCCGAATCGAGTGCGATGTAGCACTTTTTGACCCATGAACACGGTACTTGCAGACCTTCAAACAGTTTCCCCGTCGTATAGTTTCGGTCTGTCAGTTTGGCCCGGTGGCGATGCGCGGCCTTCCACGGTCTGCGTTCGGTCGGCCGTTGGCAGCTGAGTGGCCTTCCCGACTCTTCCGGGCTGGAGTTCACACCACGCGCCGTGAGCCGGGTGCCGGCGAGGCCGTCGCCGCCACACCGACTCTGAACACCGACGGCTCTCGGAGGAAACCTTACTCGTCACTCGTGTACGCCTCCAGTGTTTTATTGTGTTTCAACCAGGGTTGTATACGACTCAATCAATAGCAATCAATTCAATCACGACAAATTTGGGAAACCAATCAAATCAATCAAGTCAGTGCAGTTTTCGGGAATTGATTCAATCGACTCAAACGCGACAATGAAAGGAATCAATCAACTCAATCAAACGACTGAAACCAAGACATACATTAGGTTTTTTGCCCCACCAACTTGGAAAAGTGTCCATAGCAGTCTGGTGCATACCTACCTACCTACCTACCTACCTACAGAAGAAACATAAAAATATTGTCATTTAAAATCATAAATTGCCATGCCATTCAAAGATTCTATGTAATAAGGAAGGATACCTAGTGATGGACAGGTGGATCATGATATTGAGGTTCAATGGGTAGAATTGGAGCAGAAGTTTCATTTAATGGGTGCAAAATAACCCAGTAGTTGACTCGCCCCTTAACCCTTCCGCCCCTTAACCTTTCACCTAAAAGTTGTCACTTTAATTTTGGCCATATTCCAGCTAAGTCATCAGGCCATCTACCCCATGTAAAGCCCCTGTCTGTCTCTTATGTGAGTTATGCGGAGCTCTTCTGAAATGAACCCTAAACATAATGAACCTGGCTAGGTTTCATGCCACACTGACACCATATGAAAGTGTTGAAAATGTGCTACAAATTTGACAACTTCATTTGGTATGCTTTATGAAGACAGCAGGAAAGCAGGTAGGTACCTACTTACCTGCCTAGATGTGTCTCTGGCTACCAACAGTACCAACGAAGGTAGATAGGTTATATGTGAAGAATTCAAAACATTTTATTGCAATACAATTTGAAACTGTTAGGACTGGGGGATAGGGATGAGGATTAAAAATATATTTAAAAGGAAATGGAGAGGACTGGGACTCTGGAACCACAGGATAGGAGAAAGCAGTGCTGCCAGATGGTCAGGTAGAAAATCCTCCAGCGTCCGCGCTGAAATCCTCCAGATTCCTCCAGATTCTATAGTCGATCCACCGGTAACTTACCGAACATAAAAATCAGACCGTCATTAACCCGCGCCCTGGTGTGGGTCTGAGCCACCTTCGCCCTGGTGGGGGGGGGGCCAAAATGACCCCCCCCCGTCTAACTCGAAAACGAAGAGGGCTAGGAAGACGCGGAAAAAAGCAAACGAAAGCCCATAACAAGTACGTTCGAAAGTATTTCGGTCATTTTTTCGCTAAGGTCAATATTGAGGTCGCTAGAGGTCATCATAGGTCAAATTTCAGTGTTTTCGGTGTTGCCGGACATATTCCGCTGTAGCTCGGAAACTAGAAGAGCTAGAGAGCCGCGGAAAAAAGCAATCGATAGCTCTTTTCAAGCTCTTTCGCCAAGGTTCGTCAGATTTGACCTCAGCTCAACGGTTTGGCCTACAGAGGTCATGCAAGGTCAACTTGGCAAATTTCGTTGAAAATGTTTTTAACTATAGCATGCATTCACGAGAAAATAGAGAAACGATTCATGCACCATCGTGCTTGGCTCGTCGAGACGCGTCGAATGATATATAGTTTGACCTCGAAAGGTCATTTTGAAAATTTGACCTCAGGTCAAGGTCATGACCTTACCGAAATAGGTCATGCTGCATATCATTCGATCCGCATTGACGAGACAAACACGATAAACGTCGAACGGAGTCTCTATCTCTATTCAATAACAAGTAAGTGCAGAAAAACCGCTGGTGACCTCTGGTGACCAGGGAGATGACCTAGCGTGACCTCAGCGAGGTCACAAGCAAATGGTTTCACATGGGCTGTGATTTGCTGACCCAAGACACTTCAATAACGAAATATAGGAACAATCACGCCCGATTTAGCTGAAAAACAACTACTTTTCGATTCTCCCATTGACTTATAATGGGGAGCAGCGATGACCTGACCTGACCTTAGGTCACATTTATAAAAAATCCGAGATAGCCATTTTGTAGAGCTGGGTGACATCTTCAAGTACTGTAAATTTTACATCGATCGGATAAAAGCTGTGCCTTTGAGAGAGCTTTGAACTTTTTTAGAGGTGGTGTCAGTTTTGGTGACCTTGTGACCTGACCTGACCTGACCCGAACCCCCCAAAAAAGGACATGATGTAAAAATGTTGAATAAACAGCTATACAAAGTTTCAGGGCGCTAACTCAAGTGGTTTCTGAGTTATCGCTGAAAAACCACAGGGGGGGGCCAAAATGGCCCCCCCCCCACCAGGGCGAAGGTTAACACGGGGCATTAATACAGATGCATTCCAATTTTCTTAATCATATATCACACTAGCAATGCTCTTTCGCAGCCATCGAACTGTCGTTACAAAATGTCAGACTGAACCATGGGTGCGCATAGGCGCATATATTTACCATACCTACTTATAGCTCACAGACCCTCTGGCCACTCACAGGAATAAATAACATCGCTGCGGAAGGCTGCCAGCATCCGGTCAGAAACCTCGTAAGTCACACATGACTGACGGAAGTTGGCTAGGTATGATCGCACAGTCAATATCGCCTCAAGCATGTCAATGCCCATCGCATTTCGCTGTTTGCACTTAACTACATTCATAACAGAAAACAGACGCTCCACCGATGCATTTGAGACAGGCGTGCTCAAAATTGCCATCGCCAAATCAGACACGTGCTGGTATTTCTTTTCACCATTGGCCATGCATATTTCACTCATGTCTGCCCAAAACTGCTCGCGATCCTGGCCCGCGCCATCCTGGGTCAGCTCGTCGCGGTGCAGTGCGACCCACTCCCTCTCAACCTCATCTGGATCTCCCGATATCGTTGAAAATCTGGCAGCGATACCCGAGATGGAACGCCTCGGTCCAGCATCGGGTCCCACCGACAGTCGGGTCAAATCGGACAGCATTGCCACGTTGTCCGGAAGCCGTTTCTGAACCTGCTCTGCCAGGGCGACTAAAAACTCGCGGCACTTTTCACGAACAATCACACCTTGTGCATCTGAAACCTTCCCCTCCTCTATATGATACGTATGTCCGAGGAACACTGCTCGGGCTGGAATGAGGTTCGCACGTATATCAAGTCCTGGCAGCTGGTCAGCAGATGTACCTTTCAGTGTTGCCGGCATCACAATTTGTTGGAGCAAGTCCTGCACAAATGACTGCAAGTCTTTGTGAATCACACAAGGATCGGGGTTTACGCTCTGAAACACTCTGTTCAGACGGTCGATAGCCTTCAGCTGTGACGACATGAAGGTCAGGTAAAGATGGTTTTGCGGGTCGTTGTACATGTTATACAACACCTCTGCCTGATAGCACCTATCCCGGTCTTTCGCGAGTTGAAATATCATTTTCAACTCGTGGTACTGATCCAAAATGGTGCTCACCGCTTTCCCACGACTTAGCCACCTTGTCTCTGCCACCTTAGGGATTTTGATGTTGTTCTCTCCGGGATTGAGAGTCTTAAAGACTTGTTCGTACTCCCTTTGACGTTTTGGGCTTAGAGCGAACCAATTGTGCGTCTCTCGAATGAGATAGTCCAGATGCCGGGGAAGCACGGCACACGCATGACTAGCTGCCAAGTTCAGAGAGTGACACAAACATCGGACTACCATGAGGTGAGGGACCTTATCCTTCAACAGAGTACTGACAGAATGATGCCGACCTACCATACTACTCGCCCCATCAACACCGATCCCAACGAGCCTATGCACTGGGAGACCGTCCTTCTCGAGTGCGTCGAGCACCGCCTGCGTGATGGCATCCGCCGTCACCGACTCCAGTTTAATCAGGCGATACAGGGTGGTTATCACGCGCTTATGACGCCTGCTAAAATAGCGGACCATCACACCCAAACACTGGCAATCCGAAACATCTGTAGACTCATCTATAACCAGGCTGAAGAAGGATCCCTTCATGTCTTGAAGGAGTTCATCGTGAAGGACCGGTCCCAGGATGTGCTTGATGATGCCGGAACACTTAGTGCGATGAAGGCGTAGGTCCTTCAGGATCGCGGATTTGGGGTCCACACGTTTCGACAGGACCTCACCTTAGCAAAGGACGGGGAATAAGGATATGTCAGCGGGAGAAATGAGTGATGCTGAACAGTTGGGAGGAGGGAGAGAATGTTATATTATAAAACATTTGAACCTTGCGTTTTTGAAAACACAACTGTACTCCAAATCACCCAGAGCCACTCATATTACCAAATGAACGTATGCATTTTTATGACCGGTTTATGCACATATAGGTAGGCATCGTCGACAAATATGTAGACATATAGGCATTGAAAAATCAAGGTGGCTAAGGAATTATCTTCTATGAGCTGTTTTTATTATTGAAATCTTACGAGAATGCGTCAAAACTGACATGGGAAAATATCATACGTACGAACAGAAGAAACGCATTTTAACCCTACTCCATTTACATTAAATCAGACTTGAAATGACAGGAAAGGAATCAGGAAGATTCCATTACTCCGGAGCTAGATTGAGAGGCAAAATAACCACGATTTTACCTAACTCATATTAATCCGACATGCAACGTCAAATAAATTGAACTCACGGTAAATTTTGCGAAAAATTAAGTAGGTATAGTCTGATTTTTTAAGCCTGAATATCCATTTAAAGTACCAAAATCAAATTATCACGCGCTGTCGGCTATATTTAACATTGGCGCTGTTATTAAAAAGTCAAGAAATTAGTCAATTTTGGTACTTCGAGCGCAGATGACGATGGTCAGGCTGAAAAGATCAGGGTATAGTAACTAATACCTGGCACGGATCCAGACTCACCGAGATGGTCCACCGATGCGTTCGATCCATGCTCAGCAATGTGTAGAGCCAAATGCAGCTCCGCCCGTTTCACCGACTCCACATGGCTTGACGTGGCAGCTGGGAAACACTGATTTATTCTGGCTGACTTAACACCCACAGCGCTTTTCTTGTGCTTTGCAGACTTAGCATGGTCTTCGAGATCTTTGTGCTTCGCCATGTGCGTCGATCCACACCATTTGCACCGCGCACGAGAGCTGTCGCCCTCAACTGGTGCCAACCAACCGCGGAGAGCAGGCTCTTTCTCCCAATCCGATTTGTACCGTTGTGTGTACTGGTGTTTTCCCATGCTTGAAAATGATCACAATTCGGTAGGTACAAATAAAAATAAGGCAAATTACTCGCAACACGACATCTCACATCACATCACAACCGGAAAGAAGGAATTTGTAAAGTGTAAACAAAACGATTCAAATCGTCAAAACAAGCAGAAACAATATTCAAGAATTCCTAAGATAAATAAGTAAAACACAATGATAAAGGCAAATAGGTTGTTGTGAATGATTATGAACACTTTTTTGTGTGTGTAATTTATTATATGTAAACATTATTCAGGATCATGCAATTTTCCCCTTTTTTTAAAGTGTCATTTTATTGGTAACATAAATCCTCCAGATTTTCCTCCAGAAAGTGAAATCCTCCAGATTGAAAATTCACCCTCGGAGTCACGCTCTAAATCCTCCAGATTTGCGGAAATCCTCCGAATCTGGCAGCACTGGGAGAAAGGCACAGTGTATATAAATACAGTGGCGGCAAATGCGCTTGGTCACGTGACCAAATCTGCACGTGCGGTTGTGGCGAGGGCACTTCCCGAAACTCTGGTGCCAACGGCCTCGCGGCGCCCATAGAGAATACATGGGACCTTTTCTTTTCAGACCTATCGTGTCTAAACCAAGCCATTTAGTGCAAGGATACGACTGGTTTGAGATTCAGTAGTCTTTTGGCTATAAGTCGGCTTAAGAAACGTATTTTTATCGGCAAAATTCGCAAAGTACCAGGTGGTTTTCCGATGCCCTGCACGCCTCCTAACCCCCGGCGGCCGACCGGAGGAGTCAGTAGCGCTCGTCTCACGACTCTTGGCGATAGCTCAAAGCACCTTACAGCTAGAGGGCTGCTAGTTGGCACACCTTATCTTTGCTTCCATACGCATCTTTGGAAACCAATTGCATTTCCGTCTCAGGTCAGATCACTGACGTATGACGTCACACGTGAACCTCTGCAATAGTCCCAAAATACCGAAACTTCGCAATGCCCTCGGTGCCAGAGGAGCTGTCACAGCGAGATGATATACTTACAGGACCTAGTATCCTCTAGGAGTCTCAAAACTTGTATATCTCGGATTTCTCCTAGAGGTCACATGAGGTCAGGCCGATCGCGTGACGTCACCATTACAAGTCAATAGGGAAAATATGGAAACTGTAATTTTGACGCCGAGAATGATCTAAACCTAGCTCAAGCACATGGAATCGCAATTTCATGCAATTCTTGCAATGTCCAATGCTTCACTTTTGCATCTTTAACCTAGCGTGACGTCATTTATGACGTCACAAAGGTCACAAGTTTTTTCGTCAATAACTCCTGATAAAATTGAACTGGCAAGTCGGAAAAGTCGCCAATCGACTCGGGAAGACCTACCGAATCGAATGATATACGATATAACCTACTCCGACCAACTTCGTGACCTGAGTGCCTCTGACCTGGCTTTGACCCGATGTGAACACCTTATGTTGACCCCACCCAAACAAAAGTGAACCATTTTGACGCACCGGAGCATGACAAACATGATGGTACTAAAATCGCGACTCTGCGCCGTTTTTTGGCAATGTTATTTCTCAAAACCCGAAATCGTATTTTGGCCCTCGGGGCACTTGACCTGACGCTCAGAGGCCACCAGTTGACCTCAGACTTTTTAACCGTGCATCAATCGCTGCGTCCCCGGTCCCGTAACGGCATACATGCTTGTTTTTCCCGCGAGGCTAGCTCAATTAGAGCGAGGGAGTTGTCCCGCCCGCTCTCGTGGCTGGGGCGTAGGTATGTAAAAAAAAAAAAAACTAAGAAGTCTGGTGATGATTGATGCAATATTCTTATACAGATAATGCCGGTAGATGAAGGTAGGGGATCAGTTACTAAAGATAAGTGAAACAAATTTGCAGCCCTCAGTAGCATTGATTTATCCATTAAGAGTTATAGAACCATAGGCGGCGGAACGGGGAGGGCACCGGGGCACCGTGCCCCCTTTAATTTTGGCATTTTAACATTATCCTTATGGGCGTTGCATGGAAAGAATCGGACCGAAAGTCGGCAGTGCCCCCCCCCCCCTTAATTGAAGGTGCATTCCGCCGCTACTGTATAGAACAACTGTAAGCTGCAGGCTCAGCTCTTCAGCTTCTACCTATGCCTGCAAACACAATAAAATCAATGGAAGAGTAATAATAGATTACTTGCATTTTATTGATGCTATTCAAGTATCAATGGTAACTATGTCACCGATGATTCAATATTATTTGCACGGTATCATTTACCACCACACGTTTAAATATTTAGTATCTAAAATAATGCAGTAAAATAAGCTGCGCCACGTCTGTCGACAAAATCTGGTGCCAACTCAAGGTCAAACGGAAAATGTGGTCACGTGACCAATGTCCGGCAGCTGGAGAAAGGAAGTAGGAGCAAGGAAAATTAAAACGCGAAAACGGCACGGTGCGACTGCGAAAAAAAAACAAAGAAAACGTTTTGCCAACAAGTATGCTAAGCTTTTATAAATGCTTATTCTACGTCTTTTGATTTTTTGGTAAGATGACGTCATTGATAATCATGTAGTATGGTAGATTATCATAAAATAAATCGGTTGTACAACACCAATTTCGTTTTAATTATTATTTCATTTGAAATAAAACCACTTTATAATATTCGGTAAAATATTTTAAGGAAAATGAAATACATTAAATATGTTATGCTTAGGCTCTCAGGAGAAAAGGATCAACAAACGTTCTGCTGCAAATTAAACAATGCAGCAAATTTAGCGAGACGAAAACGGCGCTTTTGTTTCAGTTATTTTTGTAGGGGTTTCAGATATTTATAGAGTTCAGTGGGTTGTTTCTGAGGAGATGTGGAGATGTGAATTATTAATTAATCACACTTTATTAGTATATAGGGCCTTGCACTTTATCATCTGGATTAAAAAAAAAAAACGTTTCCTGCTGAGTGCAGAAAGGTAGGTAGGTGCATCGCCAGGTTCTATCACCAGGATTGGAGCAGTTATTGCAGTTGAAAGTCAAAGTTGGCTGTTCATGTTTAGGCCCTGTTCTTTATTTGGCCATCTACCCCATATTGCAGTTGTGATGACAAGCAGTTTTCAGTGTGAATTTGTGATCTTTGATGTCATCAATTGGTGTCATTATTTTTCGTCAACTAAAACCATAGGCGTAGGAACCGGGGGGGCCAGGTGGGCAAGTGCCCACCCACTTTTCGAGGTGGGGGGGCCAACCATGTGTTTTGGCCCACCCACTTTTTACTCGAGGCCCCTCGTTTCGATTTGAGAGGACGTCGTCACCTTCCAGAATAAACAAACTCGGTAAAACAAAGTTCCACGAATCCCCACGCACGGACTCCAAATGGCCGTGATGGATCCAAGGAGGCCCTCTGTTCATACTTGTCAGTCGAAGCCCCTGAGACTGATGGCCTGAGAGGCCCTAGTGGATCTGAGGAGGCCCCAATATTCACACTGGTCTGGGGAGGCCCCTGACACTGGCGGTCTGGGAGGCCCCTCTATCCACACTAGTCAGAGGTCTGAGACTGGTGGTCTGGGAGGCCCCTCCATCCACACTAGTCAGAATAGGCCCCTGACACTGGTGGTCTAGCCGAGGCCTCCTACCCTTACTAGTCAGAGGAGGCCCCTCTATTATCAATAGTCAGAAGAGGCCCCTGAGACTGATGGTCTGGGAGGCCTATCCATCTACACTGTAGTCAGAGGAGGCCCCTGAGACTGATGACCTGAGAGGCCCTTATAATCACACCAGGCAGAAGAGGCCCATGAGACTGATGGACTGAGAGGCCCTTCTATATTCATACTGGCCACAGGAGACTCCCAAAACTTTCGGTCTGGGAGGTCCCTCAATCCGGCACCAGTCACAAGAGTCCCCTGAGACTGATGGCCTGGGAAGCCCTTATATTCACACTAGGCAGAGGAGGCCCCTGAGACTGATGGTATGAGAGGCCCTCATATTCACACCAGTCAGAAGAGGCCCCCGAGGCTAATGGCTGTGAGGCCCTTCTGTTCATATAACTGGCCACTGGAGGCCCCTGAAACCGGTGGTCTGGGAGGGCCCTCTATCCACACATAGTCAGAAGAGGCCCCTGAGACCGATGGTCTGAGAGGCTCTTATATTCATACTGGCCACAAGAGGCCCCTGAGACTGATAGTCAGAGAGGTCCACTCCTAATGAATCTGAGGGGCCCTCTATCCACATTTACACTTTTCTAGGGAGGCCCCCGAGACTGATGGTCTGAGAGGCCCTTTTATTTATACTGTCCACAGGAGCCCCCTAAGATTAATGGTCTGAGAGGCTCTTCTATTTATAC
Organism: Amphibalanus amphitrite; assembly: GCF_019059575.1. Lineage (NCBI taxonomy): Eukaryota > Metazoa > Arthropoda > Thecostraca > Balanomorpha > Balanidae > Amphibalanus > Amphibalanus amphitrite. Next base: position 28,766 of record NW_024881515.1, read on the forward strand.
TAACCAGAGGAGGCCCCTAGGATTGATGGTCTAACAGACCCTTCTATTTATACTAGCCAGAGGAGGCCCATGAGACTGATGGTCTGAGAGGCCCTTCTATTCAAACTAGGCAGATGAGAGTGTGAATGATGATGTGATAGTGAGAATGATGGTCCGAAGACCCATGCGGCGGCAACTGGCCGTGGTCATATTTCGGCTCGGTAGGGCCCCACAGAGCTCATGAGAGCACATCAAGGGCTCCTAAGTAGACACGCTTATCCCCATAAGGGTGCCACACCGGCTTCTGAAGGCTCCTTGTAGGCATTTAAGGGCCCTTTCCGGCCTCTAACGGCTCCACCCGCCTGTGATGGCTCCACACCAGTGTTTATGAGCGCCACACAGCGGCGCCTTTGAGGGTCATACTAGTGTCTCTCAGGGCCCTATATCGGTGGCTCTGGGAGCCCCACACCGGCGCCTCTGTGGGCCACCACACCTGTGCATCTCAAGGCTCTATAGGTACATCTGAAGGACCCACACCGACATCTCCGAGGGCCCCACACCAGTATCTCGGAGCTCTGAAGGCCCCACACCGATGACTCTGAGGACTCACCGGCTCCTGAGAGCACCATGTTGATGTCTATCTAACGGCTCCACAAGGCCACTGAAGGCACCACACAAGCTCTCACTGAGCTCTAATGTCCATGTACCGGGCACCGGTCTCTGAGGGATTTAAGCCAGCGCATTCATAGCTCCACACCAGCAATTGTAAGGGCTTCACACTGAAGTATCTGAGGGTTCCACACCGGTGTCTCTAAGGGCCACATACCGGCATCTCTGAGGGCCCCATACCGGTGTCTCCGAGGGTCCACATCTGGCCGGGCGGGCACCCATCAGCGACTGAAGGTCCCACACAGTCGACTCCGAGAGCCCCCCAGCTGCGTCTGGGAGTACCATGTCGTCTCTAAGAACCACAGCGGCTCCTCCGTACGAAAGATGGGCGTCTGAATGCCAAAGGGGAGCGGTTCTGAGACAGTAGAGCACCTACGTGCAATAGAGGGGCGCCTATGAAGCCCATAGGGGCGCCTCAATGCGAAAGAGGGGCGCCTCTGAGGCCTACATATATGGGCGCCTCAATGCGAAAGAGGGGCGCCTCTGAGGCCTACATATATGGGCGTCCACATGCAATAGAGGTCTGCAAATCAATTGATCAATGCCATGGGGGTGCATTCATAAGAAACAGGGGCGCCGGCATGGCAAAGAGAGGCGCCTTCAAGTGCCCATAAAAGAGAGACGCCTATGATAAGCGCACATTGTATGCGACAACGGGGCGGCTGTGGGACATAAAGGGATGTCTCTGATGACTATACATAGGGCGCTTATATGCCAAAGAGGGCGCATATGAAGCTAATGGGGGCACCTGGGAAACGAGGAAGACATTTGTGTAAGGGTTTTCAGGGGTCATTTGCCGTTTGCGGCAAATAGATTCTATAAAAAAATCGGAGGGGGAATAAGCTTTAAAAATGGTGCGGACTTTCCGCACTGTTCGCTTAAGCGGTTACGCCCCTGGGTACATTTGCCCGATCTCAGAAGCTAGATTTGGAGGTCATACTTGAAAGCAGCCAGCAGGACGAGGCAAAAGTTGGAGGCCCCTGAAAATAGGAGGCCCCCTGGGAAAGGAGGCCCCTTGACAGGGTGGCCCACCCACTTTTCATGACGTTCCTACGCCCGTGACTAAAACTTATTTGAACTTTCCATTCAATCGACTCAATCATACGAGTCACTCTAATTTTCGGGAATCAAATCAGTCAACCAGTCGCTAAAGTCAAACGAGTCAGTCAACCAGTCATCTCGAAAAGTCAATCGACTCAATCCAATCAACTCAAAATACGCGTTGAATCAAATCAATCAATTCAATCGACTTGATTGGTATACAACCCTGGTTTCAACACTCGAGCTAACAACCCGCGCGGTGTGGCTCAGCGCTAGCAATGACTCTAAGGTGCTGTTTCGTGCTCTCTGCTTTCTCCCGAGTGGAGTGGCCACTCCCTTCTCTATATGGCGCCGCGGGGAGCGTTCTGAGGCGGCCTATCTGCTCATCTGGCTGGCGTTCTCTGCAGCTCAGCCGGCTGTGGGGAAGGTGTGAACGGCCTCCGTCCATACCGCCGGGTCGGGTCGGGCCGCTCGTATACGACCGGGTACTGACCGGGCGGCCGGCGCTCTCCGCACTCTGCCGGCCACTCCCCACTCTGCCAGTCGGCGGCGGCCGGGCGGTGACCCGACCTGACCCGCGCGGCGCTGCTCCGTTCCGGGTGTCGGACAGACCCGGTCGCGAGTTACCTAAGTGTGGAACTACCCAGCGCCGAGCCGGCCGGATGACGTCACACCACGGCCAGTGCCGGCGCGGCGGCAGACTGGCCGAGATTGGCATGGTCTTAACTTGGCGAAGAGGCATCGGACGCCAAACTTCTGTTGCAGCTATTAATCACATTTCATGCGTTTCTTCCATGTGTATGAGCTATCAAGTCCTTCGAATACCTAATGTGTAGGTGAGCGTACCTGCATTTAGCAGTGTGTGCTATGCTATGTGGATGGGCACATCCGACAGTCGACACACTGCGCAATGGATTCCGATATTGCTTGGCTGATTCTAGCTTTGTGTCTTCGAACGAACCATTGAAAGGGAGGACGTCATTTTTAAAGGTTGTTAGGTGCACTCAAACGTTTTAAGATAAGCAACTGCTGATTGAATTTCTGATGAGGGTTGGTGGAACGCTCTGTTTACAAATGAGTATCTAACCTACCTAGTACCTACCTACCTGCAGTGGCAAATAACTGGGTCGCGGTCAGTTAGGCATGATTCACGAAGTCCCTTATCTTTTATTAGACTTATTAAGCCCAATGTGCAACATTTGCGTCTTTTCGCGTTGTATCGGGTAGCAAATGAGAAAATCTGCTTCTTCTCCACAGCCCTCAATTCAAGAAACCGTCCTTTTTCTTATCGCATCATTCCAGAACATAATTTTCAAACATGGGTATCTTCCCCACAAAAAAAAACTGAAGCAGTTTCCTTCGGCTCCAATGCGCCGCTCGCCCAGGGAGATGGAAGTGTTATATTCTCGGCGGTCCAGTCTGCATTCTGCAGCACACTCAAACTTGGCGGAACCCCAGCGCACGACTGAACGATTCGTATTGTTGTGAGTGACTGTGACAATTCACTGGTGGTTTCGGAATAATTAACAGGCGGCGCAGCCCAGTGCCTCTTACAATGAATTACAGTGGCGAATGCACTATTGCAGAGAAGAAATGGATTGAGCAGATGCCCAACCTCGCTGTATTATCAACTAAACATTAGGTACGCTTTACATTTTAATCGGACAATCATGTAAACAAACGACTTGCGAGTTGCGACCCTTCCGCCTTCCGCCTCGTACATAACTCGGCAGAATGCCCCTGAGTCGGTTAAACTACACTGCATCTCTTCAAACCTTAAGTATTTTATAATTGACCACTCAGCTATGCAAGAGGCTTATAATTCACTGCTCAAGTCTCAACCCCTTTTTCCCTATCATCTTTTTGGCACCGTCAATCGCCATCTGCGCTGCCCACTGTCCAGCAAATAATCCGGCCGTCTCCAGTTCTCTGGCAGGGGCTTCCAAACTCAAGCGAACTCGCCGAAGTTTCGCCATTCAATGCGCAGGATCTGTACAATTGAGTTTGAGAGCCTCTGGGTTGGCTCGGCGCGCCTGCGCCGCGCCGTTGGTCCGGCCAAGTACGCGAGTGACGTCATGCTATAAGCGTCATCCCCCGACCAAAGTCACCAATCAGAGCCCTAGAATCGACTTGTAGTTCCACACTTAGGTAATTACCCGCTCCAGGGGTGCTTACTGGAGCGGGTAATTCAGCTGGGCTGACGGACAGAGCCACACAACAGTGGCCGCATCCAAGACGACAGACTGAATGAACGAAACCCAATGGCAGCTAGCTGATGGTGGAAACTGTACCAATTAGCTGCGTTGAATTGAAACTGCTTTTCAATGAAAGTGCTGATTGTAGTTTGTTTTCTTACATGCTTCTAACATTTTTTTTCAAAGCATGCGAAATGCAAAAAAGCATATAGACGTGGAGTTCCTTGTAAACAGTGCGATTTGTCATTGACTTCTAATTACACCTTTAGTCTCTAGGTATTTGTATTGTATTGTATTGTATTTACATTTAAGAGCGATCCACATACAAAGTGCGTGGCGATTACTGCTCAGAATCCGTATCCGCGGTTGCTAATCTAATCATTCAAAACAGTTGCACATTCACTCACGTCAAAACAAGGACAAAACACTCTCAGGACAGCCTCATCGCTTTTACCCACCCCTATCCTATTGGTCAGCGACGATGTGCTGATTCATCGTCCACGATTGCGGCTTTAACAGCGCGGGCGAAGCGGGCGGGAGGCAGCTGCGACAGGTGAGGTGGCAGGCTGTTCAGCAGAGCTGCAGCTCGATAGCCAAACCGCCGCTTGCCCGTTTCCAGCCGTGGACGGGGAAGATGGAAGAAGTGATCTTGCCTGGATGGTCTCTCGCGGATAGCGCTATTAGCGACGAACAGGGCTGCTAGTTGCTCAGGTTCACGGCGCTGTATGACCTTGTGTGCGATGACAAGGGTGTGGAAATCGGACATACCGCGCGGGGACAACCACCCGAGTTTTGTTCGCAGGTCGGAGACATGGTCAAATTTACGGCGGCCGAAAATAACTCTAGCGGCGAAGTTAAGAATTTTTTGGAGTCGATCGAAATTTTTTTGGGACCCATTACCATAAACTGAAAGGCAGTACTGGATACGCGATACAACGAGTGCCGTCACGAGCGTTCGAATGATGCCATCTGGGAGACAGTGGCGCGCATGTGAAAGACCAATCAACAGTCCCGTACACCGGCGGCAGAGTTCAGAGACGTGTGCGTCCCATGACATAGTGCTGTCAAAAGTGACGCCAAGGTTCCCGACTTGTGCGCACTATAGGCTATCCTGAGCTCCAAGGAAAGACAAGTGAAAAGTTAAATATGACATATGTGATACTGAGTGGAGCAAATACAAATAGAAGATACGTCGCACGTCCCCGGTAGGTATACACAGGGCGTCCCCAGACTCTGGCACAGCGTGTTCCCAGCACAGCACAGCACACAGTCTGTTACCACTTCCAGGTCCAGCCGGGAGTCAAGGCTCGCGGAACTCTACCAATTAGCATTCTGAGCTCGGCTCGCAGGCTCAAAGGCTGGACCGTCTGCTCAACAGGCTAAAGTGGCTTAGTTAAGCTCGCCCCCGGAAGTTTGATGAAATATTGAAGCGGTGCTGCGGCCACCATTCGCCGTGAGTAGCTAGCATATCGGACTTGAGGCGCTAGGAAGCTTTAATGATGCTTCGTGGCATGACTAATAAAGTAGGATAGTGGCATTTTAAGTAAAGCATCGTCTTTGATTCGATATATTTCGCCTTTATCATTCATCGAGTACTAAATGAATTGTGTAAATGTTAATGATTTAAGATTTAAAAAAAAAAAAATGACACACTGTGTCTAATTTGCCCGTGCGATTTCAACCTTAATTTTTTCGCACGCCTCATATGCCTACACTTTCCCGTTGGCCGTTTATTTATTCGGGAAACCTGGCTACATCGTTGAGCGGGAGACCACAGGTGGAGAGTTTGGTTGAGATAGCCGCTGAGCCGCTGAGCCGAGCGCGGCCCGCTCGGTGCGAGGCCCGCTCTAGGGCGGTGGCTGCCCGGGTGCGTATTATTTAGGCCAGGGTTCATAATGTCCAGGGCACAATGTGTCCAGTGCTCGAATTGGCCAGTGCCTTGAATTGGCCAGTGTTCACATTGTCCAGGGATTACATGGTCCAAAAGTGGCCAACTGGCTGCAGATAGGGTAAATTCAAAGAGGCCAGGGTTCATAATGTCCAGGGCACGATGTGTCCAGTGTTCAAAATGGCCAGGGTTCATAATGTCCAGGGCACGATGTGTCCAGTGTTCGAAATGGCCAGGGTTCATAATGTCCAGGGCACGATGTGTCCAGTGTTCAAAATGGCCAGTGCCTTGAATGGGCCAGAGTTCAAAGTGTCCAGGGATTACATAGTCAACCCACCCAACCAAACCTAACCTAACCTAACCTAACCTAACCTAACCTAACCTAACCTAACCTAACCTAACCTAACCTAACCTAACCTAACCTAACCTAAGGTAATGATGTTTGCCTACCAGGGATAAGGAAATAGTTTCTCGCATGAATAGATTGCAAGCAATAGTAAATCAAATATTTTTAGGTTAAGTGGTTATGCATCAGGCTTCAGGCCTTCGGCCTGAAGCCAGATACATAACCACTTAACCTAAAAATATTTGATTTACTATTGCCTGTAATCTCTCCTAAGGCATTGCCTTCGGCACTGCACTGCCTTGCATTGAGCTGATTCCGTGTTTTTTACATAATGACGTCACTTTCAGTGACTATGTAATCCCTGGACATTATGAACTCTGGCCCATTCAAGGCACTGGCCATTTTGAACACTGGACACATCGTGCCCTGGACATTATGAACCCTGGCCATTTCGAATACTGGACACATCGTGCCCTGGACATTATGAACCCTGGCCATTTTGAACACTGGACACATCGTGCCCTGGACATTATGAACCCTGGCCTCTTTGAATATACCCTATCTGCAGCCAGTTGGCCACATTTGGACCATGCAATCCCTGGACATTATGAACTCTGGCCCATTCAAGGCACTGGCCATTTTGACACTGGGCATAGCGTACCCTGGACATTATGAACCCTGGCCAGAATGAATGCTCCCCGGCTGCCCGCTCTGGCGGTGTAGCTGCCCGCTCTGGCGCGCCGCGCACCCAGACTGGATCAGGAAGAGGAAGTGTCTGGCGGCGGGCAGGTGCGGCGGCGGCGGCGGCGGCGGCCCGGCAGTGGCGCTCTCCCAGCCCGAGAGCCGCCGTCAGCCTCAGTTCCACCCACGGCACGGCGCCGGAGACACCTCAAAGGTCGCCCCACGAGGAACGCGAGAGAAACAGAGGAGCAGGGGGCGGAGGGGGCAGAGGGCAGAGACGCAGGGGTGAAGGGATCGGGGAACCAGGATATATATCATCTATTGTTATCATTTATCCTCATATCATCTATTGCCTACATGTATCTATGTAAAGCGGCTGCGAGAGCTCAAGGACAGTAGAGCCAAGGGAGCTGAGGGTCTGGAGAAGCAGAGGGGTATCTCGGCAGAGCCGCGGGACCGAGGAACTCTCCGCTACCCCACCGAGGACGGCGCTGGGAAGACTCTGAAGGTTGTCGAGACAAGGTGAATTGGCAATGAACGTCCATCGGGGACATTTGGCATTCATGTGGCTGATGTGGCGAGGACGCCAAATGCGGCGATCGTCTTTGTTCAATGTTCATGTATCGGGATAGAGGCTCCCGAATGCCGTTAAATCGAACCAGGAAATGTAGCTACCTCTTCTGGGGATTGTGTTCCAATGTTCCCTTGTTCCTATTTGATAGGCATTTGCATTATGTATGATCTTACATCACCATTAGCTGAGGTTTCACGCTATAGCCTATGACTGATCATTGATACATATAAACGGATGTGAATGTGTGATACGAAAATGTAGGGGAAGTTGGGGGAACGCCGAATACTTTTTTTCTGACGCCCGTAGCACGCAAGGTAGACAACATAAGCTATTCTTGTTGGCGTCATTCGAGAGGCCAGTATTTTGCCTTTCAAACATATCAGGCGCATTTGATGAATTCGCATACCGTTAAGCGCACAAACTAAAAATATCAAAGAAGTGACTTTTTCGGCGTTGCCCCGGACTGCGGGGAAAGCCGAAAATGGGAGAAATGATCTACGGGGAATGCCGACATTGATGTTTTGCCACTTTATCTCAAACTTTATCAAGAATTTATCAAAGCTGACACGCGTTTTAAGAGCTTGAGGACGCTTGGTGCACACTGGAATTTATAATTGTGTGATATAATAAGAAAATGCCAGGTAAATAATTCCTTATAGGTAACAGGCCGTTGTGTCGGTTGAAAGTGTAATTTGTGTGACTAAAAATTCGCGTTGCTATTCTACAGCAGTAAAGTCCACGTAGCGTACTTTAACGTGCGTAATTGCACGTTTTCGGCATTACCCCAGCCAGCCATACTTTCATTTGCAGGCCCATAACTTTTCAACGTGCCGTATAAATTTCAAATAGGCAGCACACTTATGCAAAGACATGCTGAAGATTACTTGACCGAATTGGCCAGACAAACGGTAGCATAATGAGTAAGAAATGCAGCTTCAAAGGCGCATGTAGTACAAGGAACGCGTACCTTGAAAACGCTCTTGGCGCCCTCACAGTCGAAGTATTCCGAATGACGACTCGTAACAAACATGCGATAATTGTAGTCACTTAAGCTTCAGAGCATCACTGACAGGTGGCATCCATGTCTTACGGTTTTCGAAATATCTCGAATTTCGGCTTTGCCCCAACTCCGGCATTGCCCCAACTTCCCCTATCATTCGATAGCCAGTTTTTCCAGCCCTGGCTCACGGGCTTGATTATGAATCTGAGAAGTGCCCGCAGCTGCACAGCAACCAATATTTGCTCAGCATTGATTCATAGAAGTCGCTAACGACGAAAATATGTCAACCGGCTCGGAAAAGTTAGAGTAGCGCGGAAACGAGTTCGTCTGAATTGCTCCAAGTTTGTCTGGGCGCCGCCATGTTGTGGTGACACGGTGATGACCTTTGCGTCGGTCAGTCTGGCGGTGGCATCCGCTCCAGACTGGGCCGAGACCCGGCTGGCGTGACTGGGTGCCATCACTAAGGAGCTGTTGGCGCCTCCCGTGAGTGGAGTACTGTACCGACCCGGCGGGACCCACACCTAATCGCCATTACTCTCCCGCTGTCAAAACAATCCTGTGTGAACCCGGACAGGGCTGTATTTTTTATTCACCGTGGTGATATGTACATTCACAGTATTTAGTTATTTTAATAGCATTGATATATGCATAATGCATTGTTTTTGTTGCTTCATAGGTTGAAGGTGTTGTTAAATTGATGAAACATTTTTTCAGTGTTCGCATACGATAGAAGGGCTTGGGTATAAGGCAGGCAAGTATCTTGAACACTGAGCTAAGTGGTACCTTTGGGAGAGCTGGCGTATTTGTTACTTGTGACTGTTTGGTCCTACTAACCAGTAACCAGAGTCAAACTCATTTCATGTCTGTGTTGTTTGAATGCAGTGTCCCGTGGTGACGTCAATGGTCTGTGCTGGTGACATCCGGCACCAGTGCATGGTGCATGAGACCATCAGCTGGACAGACTGTCACCAGTTCCGTGTAGGCACACAAACAACAGCCCCGGGCGACTGGGTCACCGGTCACCTGATATCTGCCCACTGCATAACGGTCCACCCGCCCGTCAAAAACAGGTCATCCCCATAAACAAACATCCAACGTAAGCATATAAAGTAAGACTGAATGTAGACTTGGCAAGTTAGAACAATCTAACAAACTATGAAAATGGTCTTTGATAGCATCAACCAAAAGTTGTGGCGAAATTATGTGTGCTTTTGCAGATACCTGTGCCTTTCTTTTGTCAATTCCTTGACATATTGCAGAAGCAGCCTCCCGTTTTCAGCAAATAAGGTGGCAGCCTTGGGTCGATAATTTATTACTTACCTGGTGTAAGTAAGCTTCGTTGTTTCGAAATGAATTAGCGCAGTGTGCGTGTTTCTGGAATATTATCAACTCTTGCATGCTTTTTTACTTGATTTACGAAAAAACTTGCTGGCTTGGTGGTTTCTCAAGCTAGTAATAGCTCCCTCCTCCATATTGCAACCACGGCAGATCTCTCTGAAATCATGCATTATGTGTGGGTGACCGGTGAACACCTAAGAATCGCGTCTCAGGCAGTCTTCACGGCCCCAAGTTTGACAGATAACACACTGTTTCCGCTCCGGTGTGAGCCAGCAGGAGAGCGCCCAGCGCGGCCGGCGGTGCCTGTGGGGAGGTGACCCGAACTGCGCAGTGCGCCCGCCCCGCCCACGCAGATGCCGCGTTCCCACTCCCCCTCCTCCCACCCCCAGTGAATGTCACCTTCAAAAGTCAGCCGGCGGGGCCCAAACAGGCCCGGACCACTTGATGGTGCGACATTAAACCGGATTGTCGGTGGAGCGGCCCACCACACGCCACAACAGTCGTCAGCCGTCCGTGTTTACTGTTTAGGGCGGCTGACGCATGCCGGCGGGGAAATGTCGCGCAATGCCTCCCGAAATAGCAACAGCTTGCTCAGACACAAAGAAAATGCAGATGTTTGATACTGCAGTACGAAAGTTCGTAGGTTTATTTAAAAAAAAGAATCATTTGATAGACGTATTATTCGTATACCGATAAATATTTATGCCGCTAAAGCGACGCAAAAACGCGGTGGTACCGTAACGAAGCCTTGAGCCGCTGTATAGCTGGCGCAGTCCACTAACAGGTCTGTAAATTGGCTCAATAGTTCAGCCGTCTAGTCCACCAATGACGTCAGAGGCTATGGAACGTAAACCAGATGACCTCCTTCAGATGTACGAGCATGTGCTCCGCAGACGATGCCCACACCGCGGCACCCACAGCACTGTCCGAACGGGCAGCCAGGGGACGGAGGCCCAGCTGCAGCAGTCCGTTCCTCTTAGACCTGGAGGGACTAGGATCTACTACTGGTATATTCGGTCCCTCCCAGCAGCCGGGACTTGGCTACTGCCGAGAGTCGAGGTGGGACGTGGACGGGGAGCGGCGGCAAGATGATATAATGCCGGGCATGAAGAGGATAACACCTCGCATGGAAGCCTGCGTTCGTACTTACAATGTTGATGGAGTGAGCTAAGAGCTTACACACCGCTCTGCAGACCATGGGGCGGGTGGCCTAATCTGCCCTGGCGCGTGGCATCCCTGGCCAGTCCAGAGATATAGATGGTACCGAGAACGGGAGCAGCGGTGCAGATCGGAGCGTCACGAGTAAGTCGGTGATGGCAGATATCGTCAGAATAGTCCCGTGGTGCACCCTTCTTCTTACTTGTTTGCTTGCTTGCTATCTTTCGTGCTGCACATTCCATAAACAACACCAGAGCGCCGTTGAAGTCGTGACCTGCATATTTTTGTTTCAAGGATTTTTGAACACCAAATTAAGAATTGTGTGTTGTAAAGACCTGGTGAGTAATGACTTCACCAATCATCACC